>NW_026525973.1:2500-22500 GCF_026212275.2 Microplitis demolitor
GAAACGTAGTTTTCAACATTTGATCCAAATGACTAGAACTTCCTCAAACCAAGCTTAAGACGTCTATTTAGTCATATAAAAGCCAGATACGGCATTTCCGGAAACTTTCAAAAAGTTTCATTTTTCGATTAATGATAACAGGGAGATGAAATTTTTAAAATTTGTTCCAAATTATTTGAACTTTCTCAAACCAAGCTTAAGACGTTTATTTAGACATATATAAGCGAATTAAGGCATTTCTAAGAACTTTTACGAAGTTGCATTTTTCGAATAATCATGACAGGAATATAAAATTTTTCGAATTTGTTCCAAATGACTAGAACTCTGTCAAACATAGCTTAAGACTCCTATTTAGACATATAAAAACAAAATAAAGCATTTCCGTGAAGTTTTAAAAAGTTGCATTTTTCGATGTTTGAAGACGTGGAAACGCAATTTTTCAAATTCGTTCCAAATGACTAGAACTTCCTCAAACCAAGCTTAAGACGTTTACTTAGACATATGAAAGCCAAATACGGCATTTCTGAAAACTTTAAAAAAGTTGCATTTTTCGACTAATGATAACAGGGAGATGAAATTTTTAAAATTTGTTCCAAATTATTTGAACTCTCTTAAACCAAGCTTAAGACGTTTATTTAGACTTATCAAAGCAAATTAAGGCATTTCAGAGAACTTCTACGAAGTTGCAATTTCCGACTAATCATGACAGGAATATGAAATTTTTCCAATTTGTTCCAATTGACTAGAACTTTGTCGAACCAAGCTTAAGACGCCTACTTAGACTTATAAAAGCAAAATAAAGCATTTCCGTGAAGTTTTAAAAAGTTGCATTTTTTGATGTTTGAAGACGTAGAAACGCAATTTTTTTAATTCGTTCCAAATGACTAGAACTTCCTTAAACCAAGCTTAAGACGTCTACTTAGACGTATATAAGCAAAATGAGGCATTTTCGAGAACTTTTGAAGAGTCGCGTTTTTCGAATAATCATAACAAGGAGATGCAAGTTTTTTAATTTTTTCCAAACGACTAGCACTCTGTCAAACCAAGCTTAAGACGTCTACTTAGACGTACATAAGCAAAGTGAGAAACGCAGTTTTCAAAATTTGTTCCAAATGACTAGAACTTCCTTAAACCAAGCTTAAGACGTTTATTTAGACATATGAAAGCAAATTAAGGCTTTTCAGAGAACTTCTACGAAGTTGCAGTTTCCGACTAATCATGACAGGAATATGAAATTTTTCCAATTTGTTCCAATTGACTAGAACTTTGTCGAACCAAGCTTAAGACGCCTATTTAGACATATAAAAGCAAAATAAAGCATTTCCGTAAAGTTTTAAAACGTTGCATTTTTCGATGTATGAAGACGGAGAAACGCAATTTTTCAAATTCGTTCCAAATGACTAGAACTTCCTTAAACCAAGCTTAAGACGTTTATTTAGACATGTAAAAGCCAAATACGGCATTTCTGAAAACTTTCAAAAAGTTGCATTTTTCGATTAATGATAACAGGGAGATGAAATTTTTAAAATTTGTTCCAAATTATTTGAACTTTCTCAAACCAAGCTTAAGACGTTTATTTAGACATATAAAAGCAAATTAAGGCATTTCAGAGAACTTCTACAAAGTTGCAGTTTCCGACTAATCATGACAGGAATATGAAATTTTTCCAATTTGTTCCAATTGACTAGAACTTTGTCGAACCAAGCTTAAGTCGCCTATTTAGACATATAAAAGCAAAATAAAGCATTTCCGTGAAGTTTTAAAACGTTGCATTTTTGGATGTTTGAAGACGGAGAAACGCAATTTTTCAAATTCGTTCCAAATGACTAGAACTTCCTTAAACCAAGCTTAAGACGTTTATTTAGACATATGAAAGCAAATTAGGGCATTTCAAAGAACTTCTACGAAGTTGCAGTTTCCGACTAATCAAGACAGGAATATGAAATTATTCCAATTTGTTCCAATTGACTAGAACTTTGTCGAACCAAGCTTAAGACGCCTATTTATACATATAAAAGCAAAATAAAGCATTTCCGTGAAGTTTTAAAATGTTGCATTTTTCGATGTTTGAAGACGGAGAAACGCAATTTTTTAAATTCGTTCCAAATGACTAGAACTTCCTTAAACCAAGCTTAAGACGTTTATTTAGACATATAAAAGCCAAATACGGCATTTCTTAGAACTTTTGAAGAGTCGCGTTTTTCGAATAATCATAACAAGGAGATGCAAGTTTTTTAATTTTTTCCAAACGACTAGCACTCTGTCAAACCAAGCTTAAGACGTCTACTTAGACGTACATAAGCAAAGTGAGAAACGCAGTTTTCAAAATTTGTTCCAAATGACTAGAATTTCCTTAAACCAAGCTTAAGACGTTTATTTAGACATATGAAAGCAAATTAAGGCTTTTCAGAGAACTTCTACGAAGTTGCAGTTTCCGACTAATCATGACAGGAATATGAAATTTTTCCAATTTGTTCCAATTGACTAGAACTTTGTCGAACCAAGCTTAAGTCGCCTATTTAGACATATAAAAGCAAAATAAAGCATTTCCGTGAAGTTTTAAAACGTTGCATTTTTGGATGTTTGAAGACGGAGAAACGCAGTTTTCAAAATTTGTTCCAAATGACTAGAACTTCCTTAAACCAAGCTTAAGACGTTTATTTAGACATATAAAAGCAAATTAAGGCATTTCAGAGAACTTCTACAAAGTTGCAGTTTCCGACTAATCATGACAGGAATATGAAATTTTTCCAATTTGTTCCAATTGACTAGAACTTTGTCGAACCAAGCTTAAGACGCCTATTTAGACATATAAAAGCAAAATAAAGCATTTTCGTGAAGTTTTAAAACGTTGCATTTTTGGATGTTTGAAGACGGAGAAACGCAATTTTCCAAATTCGTTCCAAATGACTAGAACTTCCTTAAACCAAGCTTAAGACGTTTATTTAGACATATGAAAGCAAATTAAGGCTTTTCAGAGAACTTCTACGAAGTTGCAGTTTCCGACTAATCATGACAGGAATATGAAATTTTTCCAATTTGTTCCAATTGACTAGAACTTTGTCGAACCAAGCTTAAGACGCCTATTTAGACATATAAAAGCAAAATAAAGCATTTCCGTGAAGTTTTAAAACGTTGCAATTTTCGATGTTTGAAGACGAAGAAACGCAATTTTTCAAATTCGTTCCAAATGACTAGAACTTCCTTAAACCAAGCTTAAGACGTTTATTTAGACATATAAAAGCCAAATACGGCATTTCTGAAAACTTTCAAAAAGTTGCATTTTTCGACTAATGATAACACTGAGATGAAATTTTTAAAATTTGTTCCAAATTATTTGAACTCTCTCAAACCAAGCTTAAGACGTTTATTTAGACTTATCAAAGCAAATTAAGGCATTTCAGAGAACTTCTACGAAGTTGCAGTTTCCGACTAATCTTGACAGGAATATGAAATTTTTCCAATTTGTTCCAATTGACTAGAACTTTGTCGAACCAAGCTTAAGACGCCTATTTAGACATATAAAAGCAAAATAAAGCATTTCCGTGAAGTTTTAAAACGTTGCAATTTTCGATGTTTGAAGACGGAGAAACGCAATTTTTCAAATTCGTTCCAAATGACTAGAACTTCCTTAAACCAAGCTTAAGACGTTTATTTAGACATATAAAAGCCAAATACGGCATTTCTGAAAACTTTCAAAAAGTTGCATTTTTCGACTAATGATAACAGGGAGATGAAATTTTTAAAATTTGTTCCAAATTATTTGAAATCTCTCAAACCAAGCTTAAGACGTTTATTTAGACTTATCAAAGCAAATTAAGGCATTTCAGAGAACTTCTACGAAGTTGCAGTTTCCGACTAATCATGACAGGAATATGAAATTTTTCCTATTGTTCCAATTGACTAGAACTTTGTCGAACCAAGCTTAAGACGCCTATTTAGACATATAAAAGCAAAATAAAGCATTTCCGTGAAGTTTTAAAACGTTGCATTTTTCGATGTTTGAAGACGGAGAAACGCAATTTTTCAAATTCGTTCCAAATGACTAGAACTTCCTTAAACCAAGCTTAAGACGTTTATTTAGACATATAAAAGCCAAATACGGCATTTCTGAAAACTTTCAAAAAGTTGCATTTTTCGATTAATGATAACAGGGAGATGAAATTTTTAAAATTTGTTCCAAATTATTTGAACTTTCTCAAACCAAGCTTAAGACGTTTATTTAGACATATAAAAGCAAATTGAGGCATTTCAGAGAACTTCTACAAAGTTGCAGTTTCCGACTAATCATGACAGGAATATGAAATTTTTCCAATTTGTTCCAATTGACTAGAACTTTGTCGAACCAAGCTTAAGACGCCTATTTAGACATATAAAAGCAAAATAAAGCATTTTCGTGAAGTTTTAAAACGTTGCATTTTTGGATGTTTGAAGACGGAGAAACGCAATTTTTCAAATTCGTTCCAAATGACTAGAACTTCCTTAAACCAAGCTTAAGACGTTTATTTCGACATATGAAAGCAAATTAGGGCATTTCAGAGAACTTCTACGAAGTTGCAGTTACCGACTATTCATGACAGGAATATGAAATTTTTCCAATTTGTTCCAATTGACTAGAACTTTGACGAACCAAGCTTAAGACGCCTATTTAGACATATAAAAGCAAAATAAAGCATTTCCGTGAAGTTTTAAAACGTTGCATTTTTCGATGTTTGAAGACGGAGAAACGCAATTTTTCAAATTCGTTCCAAATGAATAGAACTTCCTTAAACCAAGCTTAAGACGTTTATTTAGACATATGAAAGCAAATTAAGGCATTTCAGAGAACTTCTACGAAGTTGCAGTTTCCGACTAATCATGACAGGAATATGAAATTTTTCCAATTTGTTCCAATTGACTAGAACTTTGTCGAACCAAGCTTATGACGCCTATTTAGACATATAAAAGCAAAATAAAGCATTTCCGTGAAGTTTTAAAACGTTGCATTTTTCGATGTTTGAAGACGGAGAAACGCATTTTTTCAAATTCGTTCCAAATGACTAGAACTTCCTTAAACCAAGCTTAAGACGTTTATTTAGACATATGAAAGCAAATTAGGGCATTTCAGAAAACTTCTACGAAGTTGCAGTTACCGACTATTCATGACAGGAATATGAAATTTTTCCAATTTGTTCCAATTGACTAGAACTTTGACGAACCAAGCTTAAGACGCCTATTTAGACATATAATAGCAAAATAAAGCATTTCCGTGAAGTTTTAAAACGTTGCATTTTTGGATGTTTGAAGACGGAGAAACGCAATTTTTCAAATTCGTTCCAAATGAATAGAACTTCCTTAAACCAAGCTTAAGACGTTTATTTAGACATATGAAAGCAAATTAGGGCATTTCAAAGAACTTCTACGAAGTTGCAGTTTCCGACTAATCAAGACAGGAATATGAAATTATTCCAATTTGTTCCAATTGACTAGAACTTTGTCGAACCAAGCTTAAGACGCCTATTTATACATATAAAAGCAAAATAAAGCATTTCCGTGAAGTTTTAAAATGTTGCATTTTTCGATGTTTGAAGACGGAGAAACGCAATTTTTTAAATTCGTTCCAAATGACTAGAACTTCCTTAAACCAAGCTTAAGACGTTTATTTAGACATATAAAAGCCAAATACGGCATTTCTTAGAACTTTTGAAGAGTCGCGTTTTTCGAATAATCATAACAAGGAGATGCAAGTTTTTTAATTTTTTCCAAACGACTAGCACTCTGTCAAACCAAGCTTAAGACGTCTACTTAGACGTACATAAGCAAAGTGAGAAACGCAGTTTTCAAAATTTGTTCCAAATGACTAGAATTTCCTTAAACCAAGCTTAAGACGTTTATTTAGACATATGAAAGCAAATTAAGGCTTTTCAGAGAACTTCTACGAAGTTGCAGTTTCCGACTAATCATGACAGGAATATGAAATTTTTCCAATTTGTTCCAATTGACTAGAACTTTGTCGAACCAAGCTTAAGTCGCCTATTTAGACATATAAAAGCAAAATAAAGCATTTCCGTGAAGTTTTAAAACGTTGCATTTTTGGATGTTTGAAGACGGAGAAACGCAGTTTTCAAAATTTGTTCCAAATGACTAGAACTTCCTTAAACCAAGCTTAAGACGTTTATTTAGACATATAAAAGCAAATTAAGGCATTTCAGAGAACTTCTACAAAGTTGCAGTTTCCGACTAATCATGACAGGAATATGAAATTTTTCCAATTTGTTCCAATTGACTAGAACTTTGTCGAACCAAGCTTAAGACGCCTATTTAGACATATAAAAGCAAAATAAAGCATTTTCGTGAAGTTTTAAAACGTTGCATTTTTGGATGTTTGAAGACGGAGAAACGCAATTTTCCAAATTCGTTCCAAATGACTAGAACTTCCTTAAACCAAGCTTAAGACGTTTATTTAGACATATGAAAGCAAATTAAGGCTTTTCAGAGAACTTCTACGAAGTTGCAGTTTCCGACTAATCATGACAGGAATATGAAATTTTTCCAATTTGTTCCAATTGACTAGAACTTTGTCGAACCAAGCTTAAGACGCCTATTTAGACATATAAAAGCAAAATAAAGCATTTCCGTGAAGTTTTAAAACGTTGCAATTTTCGATGTTTGAAGACGAAGAAACGCAATTTTTCAAATTCGTTCCAAATGACTAGAACTTCCTTAAACCAAGCTTAAGACGTTTATTTAGACATATGAAAGCAAATTAAGGCTTTTCAGAGAACTTCTACGAAGTTGCAGTTTCCGACTAATCATGACAGGAATATGAAATTTTTCCAATTTGTTCCAATTGACTAGAACTTTGTCGAACCAAGCTTAAGTCGCCTATTTAGACATATAAAAGCAAAATAAAGCATTTCCGTGAAGTTTTAAAACGTTGCATTTTTGGATGTTTGAAGACGGAGAAACGCAGTTTTCAAAATTTGTTCCAAATGACTAGAACTTCCTTAAACCAAGCTTAAGACGTTTATTTAGACATATAAAAGCAAATTAAGGCATTTCAGAGAACTTCTACAAAGTTGCAGTTTCCGACTAATCATGACAGGAATATGAAATTTTTCCAATTTGTTCCAATTGACTAGAACTTTGTCGAACCAAGCTTAAGACGCCTATTTAGACATATAAAAGCAAAATAAAGCATTTTCGTGAAGTTTTAAAACGTTGCATTTTTGGATGTTTGAAGACGGAGAAACGCAATTTTCCAAATTCGTTCCAAATGACTAGAACTTCCTTAAACCAAGCTTAAGACGTTTATTTAGACATATGAAAGCAAATTAAGGCTTTTCAGAGAACTTCTACGAAGTTGCAGTTTCCGACTAATCATGACAGGAATATGAAATTTTTCCAATTTGTTCCAATTGACTAGAACTTTGTCGAACCAAGCTTAAGACGCCTATTTAGACATATAAAAGCAAAATAAAGCATTTCCGTGAAGTTTTAAAACGTTGCAATTTTCGATGTTTGAAGACGAAGAAACGCAATTTTTCAAATTCGTTCCAAATGACTAGAACTTCCTTAAACCAAGCTTAAGACGTTTATTTAGACATATAAAAGCCAAATACGGCATTTCTGAAAACTTTCAAAAAGTTGCATTTTTCGACTAATGATAACAC
The DNA here is from genome assembly GCF_026212275.2 of Microplitis demolitor. Taxonomy (NCBI): domain Eukaryota; kingdom Metazoa; phylum Arthropoda; class Insecta; order Hymenoptera; family Braconidae; genus Microplitis; species Microplitis demolitor. Next base: position 10,153 of record NW_026525973.1, read on the forward strand.
TGAGATGAAATTTTTAAAATTTGTTCCAAATTATTTGAACTCTCTCAAACCAAGCTTAAGACGTTTATTTAGACTTATCAAAGCAAATTAAGGCATTTCAGAGAACTTCTACGAAGTTGCAGTTTCCGACTAATCTTGACAGGAATATGAAATTTTTCCAATTTGTTCCAATTGACTAGAACTTTGTCGAACCAAGCTTAAGACGCCTATTTAGACATATAAAAGCAAAATAAAGCATTTCCGTGAAGTTTTAAAACGTTGCAATTTTCGATGTTTGAAGACGGAGAAACGCAATTTTTCAAATTCGTTCCAAATGACTAGAACTTCCTTAAACCAAGCTTAAGACGTTTATTTAGACATATAAAAGCCAAATACGGCATTTCTGAAAACTTTCAAAAAGTTGCATTTTTCGACTAATGATAACAGGGAGATGAAATTTTTAAAATTTGTTCCAAATTATTTGAAATCTCTCAAACCAAGCTTAAGACGTTTATTTAGACTTATCAAAGCAAATTAAGGCATTTCAGAGAACTTCTACGAAGTTGCAGTTTCCGACTAATCATGACAGGAATATGAAATTTTTCCAATTTGTTCCAATTGACTAGAACTTTGTCGAACCAAGCTTAAGACGCCTATTTAGACATATAAAAGCAAAATAAAGCATTTCCGTGAAGTTTTAAAACGTTGCATTTTTCGATGTTTGAAGACGGAGAAACGCAATTTTTCAAATTCGTTCCAAATGACTAGAACTTCCTTAAACCAAGCTTAAGACGTTTATTTAGACATATAAAAGCCAAATACGGCATTTCTGAAAACTTTCAAAAAGTTGCATTTTTCGATTAATGATAACAGGGAGATGAAATTTTTAAAATTTGTTCCAAATTATTTGAACTTTCTCAAACCAAGCTTAAGACGTTTATTTAGACATATAAAAGCAAATTGAGGCATTTCAGAGAACTTCTACAAAGTTGCAGTTTCCGACTAATCATGACAGGAATATGAAATTTTTCCAATTTGTTCCAATTGACTAGAACTTTGTCGAACCAAGCTTAAGACGCCTATTTAGACATATAAAAGCAAAATAAAGCATTTTCGTGAAGTTTTAAAACGTTGCATTTTTGGATGTTTGAAGACGGAGAAACGCAATTTTTCAAATTCGTTCCAAATGACTAGAACTTCCTTAAACCAAGCTTAAGACGTTTATTTCGACATATGAAAGCAAATTAGGGCATTTCAGAGAACTTCTACGAAGTTGCAGTTACCGACTATTCATGACAGGAATATGAAATTTTTCCAATTTGTTCCAATTGACTAGAACTTTGACGAACCAAGCTTAAGACGCCTATTTAGACATATAAAAGCAAAATAAAGCATTTCCGTGAAGTTTTAAAACGTTGCATTTTTCGATGTTTGAAGACGGAGAAACGCAATTTTTCAAATTCGTTCCAAATGAATAGAACTTCCTTAAACCAAGCTTAAGACGTTTATTTAGACATATGAAAGCAAATTAAGGCATTTCAGAGAACTTCTACGAAGTTGCAGTTTCCGACTAATCATGACAGGAATATGAAATTTTTCCAATTTGTTCCAATTGACTAGAACTTTGTCGAACCAAGCTTATGACGCCTATTTAGACATATAAAAGCAAAATAAAGCATTTCCGTGAAGTTTTAAAACGTTGCATTTTTCGATGTTTGAAGACGGAGAAACGCATTTTTTCAAATTCGTTCCAAATGACTAGAACTTCCTTAAACCAAGCTTAAGACGTTTATTTAGACATATGAAAGCAAATTAGGGCATTTCAGAAAACTTCTACGAAGTTGCAGTTACCGACTATTCATGACAGGAATATGAAATTTTTCCAATTTGTTCCAATTGACTAGAACTTTGACGAACCAAGCTTAAGACGCCTATTTAGACATATAAAAGCAAAATAAAGCATTTCCGTGAAGTTTTAAAACGTTGCATTTTTCGATGTTTGAAGACGGAGAAACGCAATTTTTCAAATTCGTTCCAAATGAATAGAACTTCCTTAAACCAAGCTTAAGACGTTTATTTAGACATATGAAAGCAAATTAAGGCATTTCTGAAAACTTTCAAAAAGTTGCATTTTTCGACTAATGATAACAGGGAGATGAAATTTTTAAAATTTGTTCTAAATGATTAGAACTCTCTCAAACCAAGCTTAAGACGTTTATTTAGACATATGGAAGCAAATTAAGGCATTTCAGACAACTTCTACGAAGTTGCAGTTTCCGACTAATCATGACAGGAATATGAAATTTTTCCAATTTGTTCAAATTGACTAGAACTTTGTCGAACCAAGCTTAAGACGCCTATTTAGACATATAAAAGCAAAATAAAGCATTTCCGTGAAGTTTTAAAACGTTGCATTTTTCGATGTTTGAAGACGGAGAAACGCAATTTTTCAAATTCGTTCCAAATGACTAGAACTTCCTTAAACCAAGCTTAAGACGTTTATTTCGTCATATAAAAGCAAATTAGGGCATTTCAGAGAACTTCTACGAAGTTGCAGTTACCGACTATTCATGACAGGAATATGAAATTTTTCCAATTTGTTCCAATTGACTAGAACTTTGACGAACCAAGCTTAAGACGCCTATTTAGACATATAAAAGCAAAATAAAGCATTTCCGTGAAGTTTTAAAACGTTGCATTTTTCGATGTTTGAAGACGGAGAAACGCAATTTTTCAAATTCGTTCCAAATGAATAGAACTTCCTTAAACCAAGCTTAAGACGTTTATTTAGACATATGAAAGCAAATTAAGGCATTTCAGAGAACTTCTACGAAGTTGCATTTTCCGACTAATCATGACAGGAATATGAAATTTTTCCAATTTGTTCCAATTGACTATAACTTTGTCGAACCAAGCTTATGACGCCTATTTAGACATATAAAAGCAAAATAAAGCATTTCCGTGAAGTTTTAAAACGTTGCATTTTTCGATGTTTGAAGACGGAGAAACGCAATTTTTCAAATTCGTTCCAAATGACTAGAACTTCCTTAAACCAAGCTTAAGACGTTTATTTAGACATATAAAAGCCAAATACGGCATTTCTGAAAACTTTCAAAAAGTTGCATTTTTCGACTAATGATAACAGGGAGATGAAATTTTTAAAATTTGTTCTAAATGATTAGAACTCTCTCAAACCAAGCTTAAGACGTTTATTTAGACATATGGAAGCAAATTAAGGCATTTCAGACAACTTCTACGAAGTTGCAGTTTCCGACTAATCATGACAGGAATATGAAATTTTTCCAATTTGTTCCAATTGACTAGAACTTTGTCGAACCAAGCTTATGACGCCTATTTAGACATATAAAAGCAAAATAAAGCATTTCCGTGAAGTTTTAAAACGTTGCATTTTTCGATGTTTGAAGACAGAGAAACGCAATTTTTCAAATTCGTTCCAAATGACTAGAACTTCCTTAAACCAAGCTTAAGACGTTTATTTAGACATATGAAAGCAAATTAGGGCATTTCAGAAAACTTCTACGAAGTTGCAGTTACCGACTATTCATGACAGGAATATGAAATTTTTCCAATTTGTTCAAATTGACTAGAACTTTGTCGAACCAAGCTTAAGACGCCTATTTAGACATATAAAAGCAAAATAAAGCATTTCTGAAAACTTTCAAAAAGTTGCATTTTTCGACTAATGATAACAGGGAGATGGAATTTTTAAAATTTGTTCCAAACGATTAGAACTTTCTCAAACCAAGCTTAAGACGCCTATTTAGACATATAAAAGCAAAATGAAGCATTTCCGTGAAGTTTTAAAACGTTGCATTTTTCGATGTTTGAAGACGGAGAAACGCCATTTTTCAAATTCGTTCCAAATGACTAGAACTTTCTCAAACCAAGCTTAAGACGTCTATTTAGACACATAAAAGCCAGATACGGCATTTCCGAAAACTTTCAAAAAGTTGCATTTTTCGACTAATGATAACAGGGAGACGAAATTTTTAAAAATTGTTCCAAATGACTAGAACTTTCTCAAACCGAGCTTAAGACGCCTATTTAGACTTATAAAAGCAAAATAAAGCATTTCTGAAAACTTTCAAAAAGTTGCATTTTTCGACTAATGATAACAGGGAGATGAAATTTTTAAAATTTGTTCCAAATGATTAGAACTTTCTCAAACCAAGCTTAAGACGTTTGTTTAGACATATGAAAGCAAATTAAGGCATTTCAGAGAACTTCTACGAAGCTGCAGTTACCGACTATTCATGACAGGAATATGAAATTTTTCCAATTTGTTCCAATTGACTAGAACTCCCTTAAACCAAGCTTAAGACGTTTATTTAGACATATAAAAGCAAAATAAAGCATTTCCGTGAAGTTTTAAAATGTTGCATTTTTCGATGTTTGAAGACGGAGAAACGCAATTTTTTAAATTCGTTCCAAATGACTAGAACTTCCTTAAAACAAGCTTAAGACGTTTATTTAGACATATAAAAGCCAAATACGGCATTTCTTAGAACTTTTGAAGAGTCGCGTTTTTCGAATAATCATAACAAGGAGATGCAAGTTTTTTAATTTTTTCCAAACGACTAGCACTCTGTCAAACCAAGCTTAAGACGTCTACTTAGACGTACATAAGCAAAGTGAGAAACGCAGTTTTCAAAATTTGTTCCAAATGACTAGAACTTCCTTAAACCAAGCTTAAGACGTTTATTTAGACATATGAAAGCAAATTAAGGCATTTCAAAGAACTTCTACGAAGTTGCAGTTTCCGACTAATCAAGACAGGAATATGAAATTATTCCAATTTGTTCCAATTGACTAGAACTTTGTCGAACCAAGCTTAAGACGCCTATTTATACATATAAAAGCAAAATAAAGCATTTCCGTGAAGTTTTAAAATGTTGCATTTTTCGATGTTTGAAGACGGAGAAACGCAATTTTTTAAATTCGTTCCAAATGACTAGAACTTCCTTAAACCAAGCTTAAGACGTTTATTTAGACATATAAAAGCCAAATACGGCATTTCTTAGAACTTTTGAAGAGTCGCGTTTTTCGAATAATCATAACAAGGAGATGCAAGTTTTTTAATTTTTTCCAAACGACTAGCACTCTGTCAAACCAAGCTTAAGACGTCTACTTAGACGTACATAAGCAAAGTGAGAAACGCAGTTTTCAAAATTTGTTCCAAATGACTAGAATTTCCTTAAACCAAGCTTAAGACGTTTATTTAGACATATGAAAGCAAATTAAGGCTTTTCAGAGAACTTCTACGAAGTTGCAGTTTCCGACTAATCATGACAGGAATATGAAATTTTTCCAATTTGTTCCAATTGACTAGAACTTTGTCGAACCAAGCTTAAGTCGCCTATTTAGACATATAAAAGCAAAATAAAGCATTTCCGTGAAGTTTTAAAACGTTGCATTTTTGGATGTTTGAAGACGGAGAAACGCAGTTTTCAAAATTTGTTCCAAATGACTAGAACTTCCTTAAACCAAGCTTAAGACGTTTATTTAGACATATAAAAGCAAATTAAGGCATTTCAGAGAACTTCTACAAAGTTGCAGTTTCCGACTAATCATGACAGGAATATGAAATTTTTCCAATTTGTTCCAATTGACTAGAACTTTGTCGAACCAAGCTTAAGACGCCTATTTAGACATATAAAAGCAAAATAAAGCATTTCCGTGAAGTTTTAAAACGTTGCAATTTTCGATGTTTGAAGACGAAGAAACGCAATTTTTCAAATTCGTTCCAAATGACTAGAACTTCCTTAAACCAAGCTTAAGACGTTTATTTAGACATATAAAAGCCAAATACGGCATTTCTGAAAACTTTCAAAAAGTTGCATTTTTCGACTAATGATAACACTGAGATGAAATTTTTAAAATTTGTTCCAAATTATTTGAACTCTCTCAAACCAAGCTTAAGACGTTTATTTAGACTTATCAAAGCAAATTAAGGCATTTCAGAGAACTTCTACGAAGTTGCAGTTTCCGACTAATCTTGACAGGAATATGAAATTTTTCCAATTTGTTCCAATTGACTAGAACTTTGTCGAACCAAGCTTAAGACGCCTATTTAGACATATAAAAGCAAAATAAAGCATTTCCGTGAAGTTTTAAAACGTTGCAATTTTCGATGTTTGAAGACGGAGAAACGCAATTTTTCAAATTCGTTCCAAATGACTAGAACTTCCTTAAACCAAGCTTAAGACGTTTATTTAGACATATAAAAGCCAAATACGGCATTTCTGAAAACTTTCAAAAAGTTGCATTTTTCGATTAATGATAACAGGGAGATGAAATTTTTAAAATTTGTTCCAAATTATTTGAACTTTCTCAAACCAAGCTTAAGACGTTTATTTAGACATATAAAAGCAAATTGAGGCATTTCAGAGAACTTCTACAAAGTTGCAGTTTCCGACTAATCATGACAGGAATATGAAATTTTTCCAATTTGTTCCAATTGACTAGAACTTTGTCGAACCAAGCTTAAGACGCCTATTTAGACATATAAAAGCAAAATAAAGCATTTTCGTGAAGTTTTAAAACGTTGCATTTTTGGATGTTTGAAGACGGAGAAACGCAATTTTTCAAATTCGTTCCAAATGACTAGAACTTCCTTAAACCAAGCTTAAGACGTTTATTTCGACATATGAAAGCAAATTAGGGCATTTCAGAGAACTTCTACGAAGTTGCAGTTACCGACTATTCATGACAGGAATATGAAATTTTTCCAATTTGTTCCAATTGACTAGAACTTTGACGAACCAAGCTTAAGACGCCTATTTAGACATATAAAAGCAAAATAAAGCATTTCCGTGAAGTTTTAAAACGTTGCATTTTTCGATGTTTGAAGACGGAGAAACGCCATTTTTCAAATTCGTTCCAAATGACTAGAACTTTCTCAAACCAAGCTTAAGACGTCTATTTAGACACATAAAAGCCAGATACGGCATTTCCGAAAACTTTCAAAAAGTTGCATTTTTCGACTAATGATAACAGGGAGACGAAATTTTTAAAAATTGTTCCAAATGACTAGAACTTTCTCAAACCGAGCTTAAGACGCCTATTTAGACTTATAAAAGCAAAATAAAGCATTTCTGAAAACTTTCAAAAAGTTGCATTTTTCGACTAATGATAACAGGGAGATGAAATTTTTAAAATTTGTTCCAAATGATTAGAACTTTCTCAAACCAAGCTTAAGACGTTTGTTTAGACATATGAAAGCAAATTAAGGCATTTCAGAGAACTTCTACGAAGTTGCAGTTACCGACTATTCATGACAGGAATATGAAATTTTTCCAATTTGTTCCAATTGACTAGAACTCCCTTAAACCAAGCTTAAGACGTTTATTTAGACATATAAAAGCAAAATAAAGCATTTCCGTGAAGTTTTAAAATGTTGCATTTTTCGATGTTTGAAGACGGAGAAACGCAATTTTTTAAATTCGTTCCAAATGACTAGAACTTCCTTAAAACAAGCTTAAGACGTTTATTTAGACATATAAAAGCCAAATACGGCATTTCTTAGAACTTTTGAAGAGTCGCGTTTTTCGAATAATCATAACAAGGAGATGCAAGTTTTTTAATTTTTTCCAAACGACTAGCACTCTGTCAAACCAAGCTTAAGACGTCTACTTAGACGTACATAAGCAAAGTGAGAAACGCAGTTTTCAAAATTTGTTCCAAATGACTAGAACTTCCTTAAACCAAGCTTAAGACGTTTATTTAGACATATGAAAGCAAATTAAGGCATTTCAAAGAACTTCTACGAAGTTGCAGTTTCCGACTAATCAAGACAGGAATATGAAATTATTCCAATTTGTTCCAATTGACTAGAACTTTGTCGAACCAAGCTTAAGACGCCTATTTATACATATAAAAGCAAAATAAAGCATTTCCGTGAAGTTTTAAAATGTTGCATTTTTCGATGTTTGAAGACGGAGAAACGCAATTTTTTAAATTCGTTCCAAATGACTAGAACTTCCTTAAACCAAGCTTAAGACGTTTATTTAGACATATAAAAGCCAAATACGGCATTTCTTAGAACTTTTGAAGAGTCGCGTTTTTCGAATAATCATAACAAGGAGATGCAAGTTTTTTAATTTTTTCCAAACGACTAGCACTCTGTCAAACCAAGCTTAAGACGTCTACTTAGACGTACATAAGCAAAGTGAGAAACGCAGTTTTCAAAATTTGTTCCAAATGACTAGAACTTCCTTAAACCAAGCTTAAGACGTTTATTTAGACATATGAAAGCAAATTAAGGCTTTTCAGAGAACTTCTACGAAGTTGCAGTTTCCGACTAATCATGACAGGAATATGAAATTTTTCCAATTTGTTCCAATTGACTAGAACTTTGTCGAACCAAGCTTAAGACGCCTATTTATACATATAAAAGCAAAATAAAGCATTTCCGTGAAGTTTTAAAATGTTGCATTTTTCGATGTTTGAAGACGGAGAAACGCAATTTTTTAAATTCGTTCCAAATGACTAGAACTTCCTTAAACCAAGCTTAAGACGTTTATTTAGACATATAAAAGCCAAATACGGCATTTCTTAGAACTTTTGAAGAGTCGCGTTTTTCGAATAATCATAACAAGGAGATGCAAGTTTTTTAATTTTTTCCAAACGACTAGCACTCTGTCAAACCAAGCTTAAGACGTCTACTTAGACGTACATAAGCAAAGTGAGAAACGCAGTTTTCAAAATTTGTTCCAAATGACTAGAACTTCCTTAAACCAAGCTTAAGACGTTTATTTAGACATATGAAAGCAAATTAAGGCTTTTCAGAGAACTTCTACGAAGTTGCAGTTTCCGACTAATCATGACAGGAATATGAAATTTTTCCAATTTGTTCCAATTGACTAGAACTTTGTCGAACCAAGCTTAAGACGCCTATTTAGACATATAAAAGCAAAATAAAGCATTTCCGTAAAGTTTTAAAACGTTGCATTTTTCGATGTTTGAAGACGGAGAAACGCAATTTTTCAAATTCGTTCCAAATGACTAGAACTTCCTTAAACCAAGCTTAAGACGTTTATTTAGACATATAAAAGCCAAATACGGCATTTCTGAAAACTTTCAAAAAGTTGCATTTTTCGATTAATTATAACAGGGAGATGAAATTTTTTAAATTTGTTCCAAATTATTTGAACTTTCTCAAACCAAGCTTAAGACGTTTATTTAGACATATAAAAGCAAATTAAGGCATTTCAGAGAACTTCTACAAAGTTGCAGTTTCCGACTAATCATGACAGGAATATAAAATTTTTCCAATTTGTTCCAATTGACTAGAACTTTGTCGAACCAAGCTTAAGACGCCTATTTAGACATATAAAAGCAAAATAAAGCATTTTCGTGAAGTTTTAAAACGTTGCATTTTTGGATGTTTGAAGACGGAGAAACGCAATTTTCCAAATTCGTTCCAAATGACTAGAACTTCCTTAAACCAAGCTTAAGACGTTTATTTAGACATATGAAAGCAAATTAAGGCTTTTCAGAGAACTTCTACGAAGTTGCAGTTTCCGACTAATCATGACAGGAATATGAAATTTTTCCAATTCGTTCCAATTGACTAGAACTTTGTCGAACCAAGCTTAAGACGCCTATTTAGACATATAAAAGCAAAATAAAGCATTTCCGTGAAGTTTTAAAACGTTGCAATTTTCGATGTTTGAAGACGAAGAAACGCAATTTTTCAAATTCGTTCCAAATGACTAGAACTTCCTTAAACCAAGCTTAAGACGTTTATTTAGACATATAAAAGCCAAATACGGCATTTCTGAAAACTTTCAAAAAGTTGCATTTTTCGACTAATGATAACAGGGAGATGAAATTTTTAAAATTTGTTCCAAATTATTTGAACTCTCTCAAACCAAGCTTAAGACGTTTATTTAGACTTATCAAAGCAAATTAAGGCATTTCAGAGAACTTCTACGAAGTTGCAGTTTCCGACTAATCATGACAGGAATATGAAATTTTTCCAATTTGTTCCAATTGACTAGAACTTTGTCGAACCAAGCTTAAGACGCCTATTTAGACATATAAAAGCAAAATAAAGCATTTCCGTGAAGTTTTAAAACGTTGCATTTTTCGATGTTTGAAGACGGAGAAACGCAATTTTTCAAATTCGTTCCAAATGACTAGAACTTCCTTAAACCAAGCTTAAGACGTTTATTTAGACATATAAAAGCCAAATACGGCATTTCTGAAAACTTTCAAAAAGTTGCATTTTTCGACTAATGATAACAGGGAGATGAAATTTTTAAAATTTGTTCTAAATGATTAGAACTCTCTCAAACCAAGCTTAAGACGTTTATTTAGACATATGGAAGCAAATTAAGGCATTTCAGACAACTTCTACGAAGTTGCAGTTTCCGACTAATCATGACAGGAATATGAAATTTTTCCAATTTGTTCCAATTGACTAGAACTTTGTCGAACCAAGCTTATGACGCCTATTTAGACATATAAAAGCAAAATAAAGCATTTCCGTGAAGTTTTAAAACGTTGCATTTTTCGATGTTTGAAGACGGAGAAACCCATTTTTTCAAATTCGTTCCAAATGACTAGAACTTCCTTAAACCAAGCTTAAGACGTTTATTTAGACATATGAAAGCAAATTAGGGCATTTCAGAAAACTTCTACGAAGTTGCAGTTACCGACTATTCATGACAGGAATATGAAATTTTTCCAATTTGTTCAAATTGACTAGAACTTTGTCGAACCAAGCTTAAGACGCCTATTTAGACATATAAAAGCAAAATAAAGCATTTCCGTGAAGTTTTAAAACGTTGCATTTTTCGATGTTTGAAGACGGAGAAACGCAATTTTTCAAATTCGTTCCAAATGACTAGAACTTCCTTAAACCAAGCTTAAGACGTTTATTTCGTCATATAAAAGCAAATTAGGGCATTTCAGAGAACTTCTACGAAGTTGCAGTTACCGACTTTTCATGACAGGAATATGAAATTTTTCCAATTTGTTCCAATTTACTAGAACTTTGACGAACCAAGCTTAAGACGCCTATTTAGACATATAAAAGCAAAATAAAGCATTTCCATGAAGTTTTAAAACGTTGCATTTTTCGATGTTTGAAGACGGAGAAACGCAATTTTTCAAATTCGTTCCAAATGAATAGAACTTCCTTAAACCAAGCTTAAGACGTTTATTTAGACATATGAAAGCAAATTAAGGCATTTCAGAGAACTTCTACGAAGTTGCATTTTCCGACTAATCATGACAGGAATATGAAATTTTTCCAATTTGTTCCAATTGACTATAACTTTGTCGAACCAAGCTTATGACGCCTATTTAGACATATAAAAGCAAAATAAAGCATTTCCGTGAAGTTTTAAAACGTTGCATTTTTCGATGTTTGAAGACGGAGAAACGCAATTTTTCAAATTCGTTCCAAATGACTAGAACTTCCTTAAACCAAGCTTAAGACGTTTATTTCGTCATATAAAAGCAAATTAGGGCATTTCAGAGAACTTCTACGAAGTTGCAGTTACCGACTATTCATGACAAGAATATGAAATTTTTCCAATTTGTTCCAATTGACTAGAACTTTGACGAACCAAGCTTAAGACGCCTATTTAGACATATAAAAGCAAAATAAAGCATTTCCGTGAAGTTTTAAAACGTTGCATTTTTCGATGTTTGAAGACGGAGAAACGCAATTTTTCAAATTCGTTCCAAATGAATAGAACTTCCTTAAACCAAGCTTAAGACGTTTATTTAGACATATGAAAGCAAATTAAGGCATTTCAGAGAACTTCTACGAAGTTGCATTTTCCGACTAATCATGACAGGAATATGAAATTTTTCCAATTTGTTCCAATTGACTAGAACTTTGACGAACCAAGCTTAAGACGCCTATTTAGACATATAAAAGCAAAATAAAGCATTTCCGTGAAGTTTTAAAACGTTGCATTTTTCGATGTTTGAAGACGGAGAAACGCAATTTTTCAAATTCGTTCCAAATGAATAGAACTTCCTTAAACCAAGCTTAAGACGTTTATTTAGACATATGAAAGCAAATTAAGGCATTTCAGAGAACTTCTACGAAGTTGCATTTTCCGACTAATCATGACAGGAATATGAAATTTTTCCAATTTGTTCCAATTGACTATAACTTTGTCGAACCAAGCTTATGACGCCTATTTAGACATATAAAAGCAAAATAAAGCATTTCCGTGAAGTTTTAAAACGTTGCATTTTTCGATGTTTGAAGACGGAGAAACGCAATTTTTCAAATTCGTTCCAAATGACTAGAACTTCCTTAAACCAAGCTTAAGACGTTTATTTAGACATATGAAAGCAAATTAGGGCATTTCTGAAAACTTTCAA
>NW_026525974.1:7500-17500 GCF_026212275.2 Microplitis demolitor
GAAATTTTTCAAAATTGTTCCAAATGACTAGAACTCTGTCGAATCAAGCTTAAGACGTTTATTTAGACATATGGAAGCAAATTAAGGCATTTCAGAGAACTTCTACGAAGTTGCAGTTTCCGACTAATCATGACAGGAATATGAAATTTTTCCAATTTGTTCCAATTGACTAGAACTTTGTCGAACCAAGCTTAAGACGCCTATTTAGACATATAAATGCTAAATAAAGCATTTCCGTGAAGTTTTAAAACGTTGCATTTTTCGATGTTTGAAGACGGAGAAACGGAATTTTTCAAATTCGTTCCAAATGACTAGAACTCCCTTAAACCAAGCTTAAGACGTTTATTTAGACATATAAAAGCCAAATACGGCATTTCTGAAAACTTTTGAAAAGTTGCATTTTTCGTCTAATCATAACAGGGAGACGAAATTTTTCAAAATCGTTCCAAATGACTAGAACTCTGTCGAATCAAGCTTAAGACGCCTATTTAGACTTATAAAAGCAAAATAAAGCATTTCCGTGAAGTTTTAAAAAGTTGCATTTTTCGATGTTTGAAGACGTAGAAACGCAATTTCTCAAATTCGTTCCAAATGACTAGAACTTCCTTAAACCAAGCTTAAGACGTATATTTAGACACATAAAAGCAAATTAAGGCATTGCAGAGAACTTCTACGAAGTTGCAGTTTCCGACTAATCATGGCAGGAATATGAAATTATTCCAATTTGTTCCAATTGACTAGAACTTTGTCGAACCAAGCTTAAGACGCCTATTTAGACATATAAATGCTAAATAAAGCATTTCCGTGAAGTTTTAAAACGTTGCATTTTTCGATGGTTGAAGACGGAGAAACGGAATTTTTCAAATTCGTTCCAAATGACTAGAACTTCCTTAAACCAAGCTTAAGACGTTTATTTAGACATATAAAAGCCAAATACGGCATTTCTGAAAACTTTTGAAAAGTTGCATTTTTCGTCTAATCATAACAGGGAGACGAAATTTTTCAAAATCGTTCCAAATGACTAGAACTCTGTCGAATCAAGCTTAAGACGCCTATTTAGACTTATAAAAGCAAAATAAAGCATTTCCGTGAAGTTTTAAAAAGTTGCATTTTTCGATGTTTGAAGACGTAGAAACGCAATTTCTCAAATTCGTTCCAAATGACTAGAACTTCCTTAAACCAAGCTTAAGACGTATATTTAGACATATAAAAGCAAATTAAGGCATTTCAGAAAACTTCTACGAAGTTGCAGTTTCCGACTAATGATGGCAGGAATATGAAATTTTTCCAATTTGTTCCAATTGACTAGAACTTTGTCGAACCAAGCTTAAGACGCCTATTTAGACATATAAAAGCAAAATAAAGCATTTCCGTGAAGTTTTAAAACGTTGCATTTTTCGATGTTTGAAGACGGAGAAACGCAATTTCTCAAATTCGTTCCAAATGACTAGAACTTCCTTAAACCAAGCTTAAGACGCCTATTTAGACATATAAAAGCAAAATAAAGCATTTCCGTGAAGTTTTAAAACGTTGCATTTTTCGATGTTTGAAGACGGAGAAACGCAATTTTTCAAATTCGTTCCAAATGACTAGAACTTCCTTAAACCAAGCTTAAGACGTTTATTTAGACATATAAAAGCCAAATACGGCATTTCTGAAAACTTTTGAAAAGTTACATTTTTCGTCTAATCATAACAGGGAGACGAAATTTTTCAAAATCGTTCCAAATGACTAGAACTCTGTCGAATCAAGCTTAAGACGTTTATTTAGACATATGGAAGCAAATTAAGGCATTTCAGAGAACTTCTACGAAGTTGCAGTTTCCGACTAATCATGACAGGAATATGAAATTTTTCCAATTTGTTCCAATTGACTAGAACTTTGTCGAACCAAGCTTAAGACGCCTATTTAGACATATAAATGCTAAATAAAGCATTTCCGTGAAGTTTTAAAACGTTGCATTTTTCGATGTTTGAAGACGGAGAAACGGAATTTTTCAAATTCGTTCCAAATGACTAGAACTTCCTTAAACCAAGCTTAAGACGTTTATTTAGACATATAAAAGCCAAATACGGCATTTCTGAAAACTTTTGAAAAGTTGCATTTTTCGACTAATGATAACAGGGAGATGAAATTTTTAAAATTTGTTCCAAATTATTAGAACTTTCTCAAACCAAGCTTAAGACGTTTATTTAGACATATAAAAGCAAATTAAGGCATTTCAGAGAACTTCTACGAAGTTGCAGTTTCCGACTAATCATGGCAGGAATATGAAATTTTTCCAATTTGTTCCAATTGACTAGAACTTTGTCGAACCAAGCTTAAGACGCCTATTTAGACATATAAAAGCAAAATAAAGCATTTCCGTGAAGTTTTAAAACGTTGCAGTTTCCGACTAATCATGGCAGGAATATGAAATTTTTCCAATTTGTTCCAATTGACTAGAACTTTGTCGAACCAAGCTTAAGACGCCTATTTAGACATATAAAAGCAAAAGAAAGCATTTCCGTGAAGTTTTAAAACGTTGCATTTTTCGATGTTTGAAGACGGAAAAACGCAATTTTTCAAATTCGTTCCAAATGACTAGAACTTCCTCAAACCAAGCTCAAGACGTTTATTTAGACATATAAAAGCCAAATAAAGCATTTCTGAAAACTTTCAAAAAGTTGCATTTTTCGACTAATGACAACAGGGAGATGAAATTTTTCAAAATTGTTCCAAATGACTAGAACTCTGTCGAATCAAGCTTAAGACGTTTATTTAGACATATGGAAGCAAATTAAGGCATTTCAGAGAACTTCTACGAAGTTGCAGTTTCCGACTAATCATGACAGGAATATGAAATTTTTCCAATTTGTTCCAATTGACTAGAACTTTGTCGAACCAAGCTTAAGACGCCTATTTAGACATATAAATGCTTAATAAAGCATTTCCGTGAAGTTTTAAAACGTTGCATTTTTCGATGTTTGAAGACGGAGAAACGGAATTTTTCAAATTCGTTCCAAATGACTAGAACTCCCTTAAACCAAGCTTAAGACGTTTATTTAGACATATAAAAGCCAAATACGGCATTTCTGAAAACTTTTGAAAAGTTGCATTTTTCGTCTAATCATAACAGGGAGACGAAATTTTTCAAAATCGTTCCAAATGACTAGAACTCTGTCGAATCAAGCTTAAGACGCCTATTTAGACTTATAAAAGCAAAATAAAGCATTTCCGTGAAGTTTTAAAAAGTTGCATTTTTCGATGTTTGAAGACGTAGAAACGCAATTTCTTAAATTCGTTCCAAATGACTAGAACTTCCTTAAACCAAGCTTAAGACGTATATTTAGACACATAAAAGCAAATTAAGGCATTTCAGAGAACTTCTACGAAGTTGCAGTTTCCGACTAATCATGGCAGGAATATGAAATTATTCCAATTTGTTCCAATTGACTAGAACTTTGTCGAACCAAGCTTAAGACGCCTATTTAGACATATAAATGCTAAATAAAGCATTTCCGTGAAGTTTTAAAACGTTGCATTTTTCGATGTTTGAAGACGGAGAAACGGAATTTTTTAAATTCGTTCCAAATGACTAGAACTTCCTTAAACCAAGCTTAAGACGTTTATTTAGACATATAAAAGCCAAATACGGCATTTCTGAAAACTTTTGAAAAGTTGCATTTTTCGTCTAATCATAACAGGGAGACGAAATTTTTCAAAATCGTTCCAAATGACTAGAACTCTGTCGAATCAAGCTTAAGACGCCTATTTAGACTTATAAAAGCAAAATAAAGCATTTCCGTGAAGTTTTAAAAAGTTGCATTTTTCGATGTTTGAAGACGTAGAAACGCAATTTCTCAAATTCGTTCCAAATGACTAGAACTTCCTTAAACCAAGCTTAAGACGTATATTTAGACATATAAAAGCAAATTAAGGCATTTCAGAAAACTTCTACGAAGTTGCAGTTTCCGACTAATCATGGCAGGAATATGAAATTTTTCCAATTTGTTCCAATTGACTAGAACTTTGTCGAACCAAGCTTAAGACGCCTATTTAGACATATAAAAGCAAAATAAAGCGTTTCCGTGAAGTTTTAAAACGTTGCATTTTTCGATGTTTGAAGACGGAGAAACGCAATTTCTCAAATTCGTTCCAAATGACTAGAACTTCCTTAAACCAAGCTTAAGACGCCTATTTAGACATATAAAAGCTAAATAAAGCATTTCCGTGAAGTTTTAAAACGTTGCATTTTTCGATGTTTGAAGACGGAGAAACGGAATTTTTCAAATTCGTTCCAAATGACTAGAACTTCCTTAAACCAAGCTTAAGACGTTTATTTAGACATATAAAAGCCAAATACGGCATTTCTGAAAACTTTCGAAAAGTTGCATTTTTCGTCTAATCATAACAGGGAGACGAAATTTTTCAAAATCGTTCCAAATGACTAGAACTCTGTCGAATCAAGCTTAAGACGCCTATTTAGACTTATAAAAGCAAAATAAAGCATTTCCGTGAAGTTTTAAAAAGTTGCATTTTTCGATGTTTGAAGACGTAGAAACGCAATTTCTCAAATTCGTTCCAAATGACTAGAACTTCCTTAACCCAAGCTTAAGACGTATATTTAGACATATAAAAGCAAATTAAGGCATTTCAGAGAACTTCTACGAAGTTGCAGTTTCCGACTAATCATGGCAGGAATATGAAATTATTCCAATTTGTTCCAATTGACTAGAACTTTGTCGAACCAAGCTTAAGACGCCTATTTAGACATATAAAAGCAAAATAAAGCATTTCCGTGAAGTTTTAAAACGTTGCAGTTTTCGACTAATCATGGCAGGAATATGAAATTTTTCCAATTTGTTCCAATTGACTAGAACTTTGTCGAACCAAGCTTAAGACGCCTATTTAGACATATAAAAGCAAAATAAAGCATTTCCGTGAAGTTTTAAAACGTTGCATTTTTCGATGTTTGAAGACGGAGAAACGCAATTTTTCAAATTCGTTCCAAATGACGAGAACTTCCTTAAACCAAGCTCAAGACGTTTATTTAGACATATAAAAGCCAAATAAAGCGTTTCTGAAAACTTTCAAAAAGTTGCATTTTTCGACTAATAATAACAGGGAGATAAAATTTTTAAAATTTGTTCCAAATGATTAGAACTTTCTCAAACTAAGCTTAAGACGCCTATTTAGACATATAAAAGCAAAATAAAGCATTTCCGTGAAGTTTTAAAACGTTGCATTTTTCGATGTTTGAAGACGGAGAAACGGAATTTTTCAAATTCGTTCCAAATGACTAGAACTTCCTTAAACCAAGCTTAATACGTTTATTTAGACATATAAAAGCCAAATACGGCATTTCTGAAAACTTTTGAAAAGTTGCATTTTTCGTCCAATCATAACAGGGAGACGAAATTTTTCAAAATTGTTCCAAATGACTAGAACTCTGTCGAATCAAGCTTAAGACGCCTATTTAGACTTATAAAAGCAAAATAAAGCATTTCCGTGAAGTTTTAAAAAGTTGCATTTTTCGATGTTTGAAGACGTAGAAACGCAATTTTTCAAATTCGTTCCAAATGACTAGAACTTCCTTAAACCAAGCTTAAGACGTTTATTTAGACATATAAAAGCCAAACACGGCATTTCTGAAAACTTTTTAAAAGTTGCATTTTTCGACTAACGATAACAGGGAGATGAAATTTTTAAAATTTGTTCTAAATGATTAGAACTCTCTCAAACCAAGCTTAAGACGTTTATTTAGACATATGGAAGCAAATTAAGGCATTTCAGAGAACTTCTACGAAGTTGCAGTTTCCGACTAATCATGACAGGAATATGAAATTTTTCCAATTTGTTCCAATTGACTAGAACTTTGTCGAACCAAGCTTAAGACGCCTATTTAGACATATAAAAGCAAAATAAAGCATTTCCGTGAAGTTTTGAAACGTTGCATTTTTCGATGTTTGAAGACGGAGAAACGCAATTTTTCAAATTCGTTCCAAATGACTAGAACTTCCTTAAACCAAGCTTAAGACGTTTATTTAGACATATAAAAGCCAAATACGGCATTTCTGAAAACTTTTGAAAAGTTGCATTTTTCGTCTAATCATAACAGGGAGACGAAATTTTTCAAAATTGTTCCAAATGACTAGAACTCTGTCGAATCAAGCTTAAGACGCCTATTTAGACTTATAAAAGCAAAATAAAGCATTTCCGTGAAGTTTTAAAAAGTTGCATTTTTCGATGTTTGAAGACGTAGAAACGCATTTTTTCAAATTCGTTCCAAATGACTAGAACTTCCTTAAACCAAGCTTAAGACGTTTATTTAGACATATAAAAACCAAACACGGCATTTCTGAAAACTTTTTAAAAGTTGCATTTTTCGACTAACGATAACAGGGAGATGAAATTTTTAAAATTTGTTCTAAATGATTAGAACTCTCTCAAACCAAGCTTAAGACGTTTATTTAGACATATGGAAGCAAATTAAGGCATTTCAGAGAACTTCTACGAAGTTGCAGTTTCCGACTAATCATGACAGGAATATGAAATTTTTCCAATTTGTTCCAATTGACTAGAACTTTGTCGAACCAAGCTTAAGACGCCTATTTAGACATATAAAAGCAAAATAAAGCATTTCCGTGAAGTTTTGAAACGTTGCATTTTTCGATGTTTGAAGACGGAGAAACGCAATTTTTCAAATTCGTTCCAAATGACTAGAACTTCCTTAAACCAAGCTTAAGACGTTTATTTAGACATATAAAAGCCAAATACGGCATTTCTGAAAACTTTCAAAAAGTTGCATTTTTCGACCAATGATAACAGGGAGATGAAAATTTTAAAATTTGTTCTAAATGATTAAAACTCTCTCAAACCAAGCTTAAGACGTTTATTTAGACATATGGAAGCAAATTAAGGCATTTCAGAGAACTTCTACGAAGTTGCAGTTTCCGACTAATCATGACAGGAATATGAAATTTTTCCAATTCGTTCCAAATGACTAGAACTTCCTTAAACCAAGCTTAAGACGTTTATTTAGACATATAAAAGCCAAACACGGCATTTCTGAAAACTTTTTAAAAGTTGCATTTTTCGTCTAATCATGACAGGGAGACGAAATTTTTCAAAATTGTTCCAAATGACTAGAACTCTGTCGAATCAAGCTTAAGACGCCTATTTAGACTCATAAAAGCAAAATAAAGCATTTCTGAAAACTTCCAAAAAGTTGCATTTTTCGACTAATGATAACAGGGAGATGAAATTTTTAAAATTTGTTCTAAATGATTAGAACTCTCTCAAACCAAGCTTAAGACGTTTATTAAGACATATGGAAGCACATTAAGGCATTTCAGAGAACTTCTACGAAGTTGCAGTTTCCGACTAATCATGACAGGAATATGAAATTTTTCCAATTTGTTCCAATTGACTAGAACTTTGTCGAACCAAGCTTAAGACGCCTATTTAGACATACAAAAGCAAAATAAAGCATTTCCGTGAAGTTTTGAAACGTTGCATTTTTCGATGTTTGAAGACGGAGAAACGCAATTTTTCAAATTCGTTCCAAATGACTAGAACTTCCTTAAACCAAGCTTAAGACGTTTATTTAGACATATAAAAGCCAAATACGGCATTTCTGAAAACTTTTGAAAAGTTGCATTTTTCGTCTAATCATAACAGGGAGACGAAATTTTTCAAAATTGTTCCAAATGACTAGAACTCTGTCGAATCAAGCTTAAGACGCCTATTTAGACTTATAAAAGCAAAATAAAGCATTTCCGTGAAGTTTTAAAAAGTTGCATTTTTCGATGTTTGAAGACGTAGAAACGCAATTTTTCAAATTCGTTCCAAATGACTAGAACTTCCTTAAACAAAGCTTAAGACGTTTATTTAGACATATAAAAGCCAAACACGGCATTTCTGAAAACTTTTTAAAAGTTGCATTTTTCGACTAACGATAACAGGGAGATGAAATTTTTAAAATTTGTTCTAAATGATTAGAACTCTCTCAAACCAAGCTTAAGACGTTTATTTAGACATATGGAAGCAAATTAAGGCATTTCAGAGAACTTCTACGAAGTTGCAGTTTCCGACTAATCATGACAGGAATATGAAATTTTTCCAATTTGTTCCAATTGACTAGAACTTTGTCGAACCAAGCTTAAGACGCCTATTTAGACATATAAAAGCAAAATAAAGCATTTCCGTGAAGTTTTGAAACGTTGCATTTTTCGATGTTTGAAGACGGAGAAACGCAATTTTTCAAATTCGTTCCAAATGACTAGAACTTCCTTAAACCAAGCTTAAGACGTTTATTTAGACATATAAAAGCCAAATACGGCATTTCTGAAAACTTTCAAAAAGTTGCATTTTTCGACCAATGATAACAGGGAGATGAAAATTTTAAAATTTGTTCTAAATGATTAAAACTCTCTCAAACCAAGCTTAAGACGTTTATTTAGACATATGGAAGCAAATTAAGGCATTTCAGAGAACTTCTACGAAGTTGCAGTTTCCGACTAATCATGACAGGAATATGAAATTTTTCCAATTCGTTCCAAATGACTAGAACTTCCTTAAACCAAGCTTAAGACGTTTATTTAGACATATAAAAGCCAAACACGGCATTTCTGAAAACTTTTTAAAAGTTGCATTTTTCGTCTAATCATGACAGGGAGACGAAATTTTTCAAAATTGTTCCAAATGACTAGAACTCTGTCGAATCAAGCTTAAGACGCCTATTTAGACTCATAAAAGCAAAATAAAGCATTTCTGAAAACTTCCAAAAAGTTGCATTTTTCGACTAATGATAACAGGGAGATGAAATTTTTAAAATTTGTTCTAAATGATTAGAACTCTCTCAAACCAAGCTTAAGACGTTTATTTAGACATATGGAAGCACATTAAGGCATTTCAGAGAACTTCTACGAAGTTGCAGTTTCCGACTAATCATGACAGGAATATGAAATTTTTCCAATTTGTTCCAATTGACTAGAACTTTGTCGAACCAAGCTTAAGACGCCTATTTAGACATATAAAAGCAAAATAAAGCATTTCCGTGAAGTTTTGAAACGTTGCATTTTTCGATGTTTGAAGACGGAGAAACGCAATTTTTCAAATTCGTTCCAAATGACTAGAACTTCCTTAAACCAAGCTTAAGACGTTTATTTAGACATATAAAAGCCAAATACGGCATTTCTGAAAACTTTTGAAAAGTTGCATTTTTCGTCTAATCATAACAGGGAGACGAAATTTTTCAAAATTAATCCAAATGACTAGAACTCTGTCGTATCAAGCTTAAGACGTTTATTTAGACATATGGAAGCAAATTAAGGCATTTCAGAGAACTTCTACGAAGTTGCAGTTTCCGACTAATCATGACAGGAATATGAAATTTTTCCAATTTGTTCCAATTGACTAGAACTTTGTCGAACCAAGCTTAAGACGCCTATTTAGACTTATAAAAGCAAAATAAAGCATTTCCTTGAAGTTTTAAAAAGTTGCATTTTTCGATGTTTGAAGATGTAGAAACGCAATTTTTCAAATTCGTTCCAAATGACTAGAACTTCCTTAAACCAAGCTTAAGACGTTTATTTAGACATATAAAAGCCAAACACGGCATTTCTGAAAACTTTTGAAAAGATGCATTTTTCGTCTAATCATAACAGGGAGACGAAATTATTCAAAATTGTTCCAAATGACTAGAACTCTGTCGAATCAAGCTTAAGACGCCTATTTAGACTTATAAAAGCAAAATAAAGGATTTCCGTGAAGTTTTAAAAAGTTGCATTTTTCGATGTTTGAAGATGTAGAAACGCAATTTTTCAAATTCGTTCCAAATGACTAGAATTTCCTTAAACCAAGCTTAAGACGTTTATTTAGACATATAAAAGCCAAACACGGCATTTCTGAAAACTTTTTAAAAGTTGCATTTTTCGTCTAATCATGACAGGGAGACGAAGTTTTTCAAAATTGTTTCAAATGACTAGAACTCTGTCGAATCAAGCTTAAGACGCCT
>NW_026525975.1:5000-20000 GCF_026212275.2 Microplitis demolitor
TGAAAAATCAAAGAATATCACCGTTTCTATGCTTAGATTAGTTAAATGGGAACGGATACATAAATTTCAAAAGTACATTAAGTAAAAATGATGAAATTTCCAGAAAGAGAAGATATAAAATACGCGTGGTCCATTAGTACAATACGACTTAATTGTAAAGCGTTGACAACGCTCAAATAGGTATTTTTGTCCGGTACGACTTTCTGGCGTCAGTAAGTCGGCGTCATAAAAAAAAAGGTCTAAGTGCATGAGGTTTTTGGGTTCTCACGTTATGCGATCTACACTACTGATGTTCACTCTGTTAATTATTATATATATATAAAAAAAAAGGACTGAAGGTCTATTCGGAACGCATCGTTTTGTGTTGCTGCCTGTGTCTCACTGTTTCTGACTATGTCGCCATAGTTCTTGAGAAAAATAGGTTTCTCATGTACTTATTCTTCTCAAGAGAGAAAAATTATATATATATATATAAAAAAGAAAAAAAAAAATTCTTTTATATTTTTACGACTTGTAAGGATACGAGTTGAACGTATCAGCCGTGACACCTCCCCAGCTAAAACTAGTCATCGTCCCTGAGGACTTATAATTTATACGTTAGTTTAAATATATCCTTAAAGTTAAGATCAGTTCAAGGAGTGTCTTTGCAGGTCGTTAGTAGTGAAGATCAAAGATAGGAAAAGGTTTTCTATGGTCTATGGTAAATGATCTCTCAAGTGGTTGAAAGTTGTATAGGCTAAGGGATGAGACTGGGAAGGCCAATCTGATGAGGTGATTCTTTCTAAAATGTGATTCTTGATATTGATTGGTGATCATTCGGTGTGGGGGTGTTTCGTCTCTTTGAGTCGCCATCTTGGTATTCTGTATATAAAAAGGCGACCAGTGATACCATTAGCATCAGTTTTTTTTTGAGTTATCCGAACCATTCCTCAAGATGAGCTTCACTCCAGTCGATGTTGCGGTCATTGAAAATTTTGACGTGTGGGTGACAGTGGAGGATCCAATCTTCCACTGTTTCTCTCTGATTTCTTACGAGGATGTGGAGTGGGTCGTTTTTGCTGCTCCGGATGTCAGGCCGATAGTTAACGGTAAACCGTTAACCTTCCTTGAGGTAAGCTTTTAAAGAAAAATATGTTTACTTGTTGCACTTAGATTCTTTTCGTACCTTTTAAGAAAAATATGTATTTTTCTTTTCTAGTGGTTCCTGCAGTTAAACGAAGATGAGGCGAGATATATATTATCTCTGGCGGCCCCTGCAACATCCTTCGACCTTTCGCCATTGTATTCAAGGGTGAGAGAGAGACGATTGGATCAATTAGAAAATGATTTTCATCAATATTCCGGTCCAGAGTTGGATCTATTGTTTCCACGTGATCCGGGATTACCACCTTCATCGCTAATTGCGTCAGGTGATCCCTTGACGTTGGTTGACGGGTGTCGTTTGGCCTCGGGTAGGTGGTTGGAGAAAGGAACCATTGTAAGGCTAGATTGAATTTGTGTAATCTCAAATAAAGTTTTACAATTTAATAGTATTTTATTGCTTACTTGAACTGATCCTTTCCCTTAGTCTAAGCTTAAAATAGTGTTAGGTTTATCATTTGTGATTATCAATAGTAAAGTGTATATTTACGCATACATATACATACATATATATATACATATATATATATATATATATACATATACACACACACATACATATATACCTTTTCATATAGTTGTATGTACTAACTAAGTAAGTGATTTTTATACCTGACGAGTTCAAGCAATACGGCAAGGGCTACCGTCCTTGGGTAGAGCCGTGTTGCTCGATGCGCCAGGGTTAAAATTAATATTTTACGGTTAAAAGAGATAACTTCTAAAATTATATATAAAAAAAATTGTCCTTCTTAGGATTTCCATCGTCGTCTTCGGATTCGTTGACAATTTCCTGTTGGTGGGGTTTTTACCCGTTTTTTTTTTCATTTCCTCACTTGGGGGTGGTAGATGAAGTCTAGGTGGATTGTCGAAGTTCTTCTGGTCGCACAGTTCTCTCCAAATCTTTGTGGTGAACAGTTCTCCAATTTGCTTAAAATATGAAACGCTTCGCTCTTGGTGATGGTGATGTACCAGTGGTAGTTGATCTAGTGTCTGATGGCGAAGAGGAGAGAGTTCGCCCTGATGATGGTGAACGGGACTGGTCGGATGCTGAGACAGTGGTCGATGAGACCCTACCTCCCCAGGTTGAGCGCGGTGAAGGTGTTGAGACTCCTCCACTACCGATGGAGGTCAACGAGGGTGTGATAGGAAGTGAGGAAGAGGTCGAGGAGGGTAGTGAGGGAGATGAAGATAGTGATGGAAGTGAAGAAGGTTCGAGTGAAGAGGATGTGAGTGAAGAGGAAGAATCGAGTGAACAAGAGGGTGGTGATGGTGGTGAGGGTGAAGAAGAGGATGTTGATGGTGGTGAGGGGATGGCAGTTGCTGCGGACGGCGATGATCTGTCTTCCGGGTCGGAGGATGATGATGAGGTGGGCTTCGTCGATTCCGAATCTTCTGACGACTCGGGCTTCAGGTCAGTATATCAGGGGTCAACTGTGGACTGGGTGGACGCGGTTGAATACGACGGCGTTTCCAGCAGTGGAGACGAGACAGCCTCGTCGAGAACAGCCTCCGTATGTAGTGAAAGATATGGGTTCTGTGTTGATTGGGCTGGCCATCGTATTCCCCGTGACTTTGGCCTGGATTCCCCGCGGTCTCCTGAGAATCCTGAGGATCGTGGCAACTCAGCGAGGATTATGGAGGATCAGCGCCCCCCTCAAATTACACCACCAGGGGTGACATGGTGTCAGGCGGTGATGGACCTAAGGGTTGAGGAACAGCGGGCGACGGATGAGTTTCGTCGTGCTGCAACTGAACTCGAGGGTCTCGAGTTGCTTGGCCTAGAGTTCATCCGGCTAGAGTGGGTGAGTGACGACCCGTTTACGGCTTTGCCTTTCTTGGACCCGGTGCTGGTGTTGCTGCATCCCCTGGCTCCAGAAGAGACCGAGTGGGCCTACCACGTTTTGCCCTGGCGGGATAGAGGTCAAAGGACGGACATCTCCTTCCTCCTGGTAAGTTTTACTCAAAATACATTTATTTAAATAAAAAAACTTGATTTTAACCCCAAAAAAAAAAATTTCTTGTTTCAGCAATTCTGTCTCATGGACAGGATGGATTTGCAGGAGATTTTGGCAGAGGCCCCGGCGAGGGTGGTCCAGCTGGTGATGACTTTCGTGGAGCGGTACCGGCAGGAAGACGGTCTTCAGTTCTCTCATGATTGAGGGATTTATTTATTTAAAATATGTATATATGTTTATTTATATATATATATATATATATATATATATATATATATTTTTTTTTTTTTTTTTTTTTTTTTTTTTTTTTTGTTATTATTATTATTATTTTTAATTTGTATTTTACCCCATTTTTTTTTGTTTCCTTCCCTTTTGTTTTAGTAAATAAATTATAATCAAAAATCAAAATTTTTATTATTATATAGATAATACCTTCCCTTTTCCTTTTTGTTTTACTATCCTAAGGTGATTATTATTATTATTATTATTATTATTATTTATTTATTTATTTATTTATATATTTTTTTTTTTTTTTTTTTTTTTTTACTTTATTGGTTATAATTTTGTAGGTAATGGTTGGCGCGTAGTTGGTCTATGGAGGGTTGGTGTCGTAACCCGTTCTTTCCCTTGTATAGGTATTTCGTTGTGTCTTTTCTTTCTCTGCGATCTAGGGGTATCGTAAATCACTTCGTCAGGTTGATTGTAATGTTTAAAGGTGATTGGTATCGAGTAAGTTGTCTCAGGTATGATTGTTTGTAGCTCTTCTCCTTCTATAGGTGTGTATTTCGTATACAGTCTCTTCTTGACATACAAACACATGGCGATGAAAAGGTAAGTAGTTGTGATGGCTAAGGCGGCAAATAGTCCATATAAGATATAGGAATGGTCAACTCGTGTTGTTGACAAATTTTGAGTATTTTGTATCTCTCTCGTGATACTGGAGAGTGTATAGTCATATGATAGTTGTCCTATGTTAGCCGAAATGTAAGCGTTGTTACCTGGGTTGTTGAGATTCTTTTGTAGTGGTAGAAAGGTTTGAACTTCAGGTATAAGATTTCCAATGTTTAATTTTACCTTAGGAGAACTGTCAAATATTTGGGGCGTTTCAACACCATAATGTCCGGTGATTTTAATGTAATTTGTTCTTACTGCGCAACCCGGAGATAAATTAATTATCCCGGTTCCGGAAAGTCTAGAATGAATCGTCGGTTGTCCTTTACAGGAAATTTGGAGGGGTTCTTCGGTAGGTAATGAATAAAGCCATCCAGATGAAGTGGTCAGTGCTTTCCAATAGGGATTGTAAGTTCTACTTATCCTGATGTCGCAATTGTAGAATGGTTGATATGTTGTCTTTAGGAAGAGTGACATCTCACAAGGTGGTTCAATACTTGCTTCGTAGAGCGGGTATCTCGATGTACAAATGTATAACTTCTCCAAGTTATAACAGGATTCTAGGTCTGTATTAGTAACGAGGTTGTACCAGTTCTTATCTTCGGAGATTATCAAATGGTCTGTTCGTGGTTGTATGAAGGCTGATCCGTCTGTATTGTTACCAAAAGTCTGTCGTACTGGATATGGGTGTAGTTTAAATGCATAATAAGGTTTGGATCCGAGAATTGGAATTTCCAAGGTGATTATAAGTCTGTTACCTAGAGTCTGTATTTTGGTTTTGGAAATCGTAGAAAGTTCTTTTATGTTAACTCTTTCTGATTGTGTAGGGAGGGTTAAGGTATTACGATGTTTTAACATTTCCTTCGTGGCTGTATAAATTTTTCTTGGCTCAAACATGTTTGCAAAAGGGTATCCGGCTTGTGTAGCTTGTAGTCCCCTTTTTATGGCTTTCAAGTTGTCCAGGTAGTCTGTGAAAACTGAGTGAGTAAATACACTCCAAAAATTTAACACCTCTATGTATTCGCTATTCGTAACAATCTTATGCACTGGGTCTTCGAGAGGCTCTATTTGTTTTAACCGTGCTGCTAGACCTAAGGAGCTGAGTATACCTGCCTTGGTGTTCTGTAGGCTGTTGTAATATCTCGTGTTTATTAGCTGAACGTGATTCTCTAAGATGAGAGTCTCGTTCAAGATTCCTTCGGGATCTTTAGACTTTTGAAAATTGAAATTTTCGATTTTTTTAATATAATATTTTATTAAAGATTCTTCAGCAGCAGGTAGGGGTGGCTGTATATCACCTATTTGACTGTTCAACATTCCAGCGGTTTCGAGTACTTCTATGTGAGTAGAGTCAATGTCAAAGCTAAGTTGCTTATAATCTTCAATTTTTATGTGAGAGTTGCAAATCTCGGGATCGATGACCTTTTTACAGCGGGTCCAAAGTTGGTCGATACCTAGCTCTTCGATGGAAGGTTTGGTTTCTGTGAATTCGTCCATATTTATTATGGTTGTGAGTTTCCAGTCAGTTTCTATCCATCGAATTTCCTTTAGTAGCTCGTAATACAGTCCAGTATTGAGATTTAAGGTCTTAATGTTATGTTTTGTAGCAGCTGATCCAGGTAGAAAGGCTATGGTGAGTGCAATGACCCATGTCATTAGTCCGTTTTCGTCCATGTTACTTGTTTGGTCGTCTCTTTTCTTCTCCCTTCCCTAAACAAAATTATGTAATTGAAAGAAAAGGGGTGTCGATTTTAAATTTAATTAGGTGTATTGGTATTGATATTCTGATAGTTGTTGGGTACGTCATAGATGACTTCATTATGCTCGGTGGGTCGTGTTAGGTTTTGAGTTTCTGCGTCTCTTTCAGATTGCGTTCCTTCAGGTATCTTCGGGCGTAAATGTAATAACAGGCTGGTAATTGAGTCCCAAAAGGCTCCGATTATCCATATACTCCAACCATAGACAGAATGTATAGCGTAACCGTGTACCAACGTATCAATAGCAAATTTAATAGTTTTAAAAGTAATATAGACACCAAACATTGTCACACTGAAAGTCCCAACAGTGTTGAAGAAACTATAAACCTTACCCCATGCTTTGGTTAGTGTGTTCATGATAATTTCTTCGTCAAGTATTTGATTAATTTTTATTGTTTTGTCTGCAATGTATTTGCCTGTCGCGTCACGTGCTATTGTATTTAAAACAGCTGACCGTTCTACAGGGAACATCATGTGATTTTTAAGATTTTCAAGATCACTATCTGAGTAGATACCTCCTGTGGCTAGTCCCTTTGCAGTGGTATATACCCAGGTATGATTTGTTTGAGCGGCCAATGTTTCTGGCTGCACAACTATGGATAGTTTTGGGTTTAATTCATACCATTGGTCTTCGAGTCTGTACATCGGTGCAAGTAGAGGGTTACAATCTATCTGAGTACCTGTTTGAACTATTATGTGCGTTCGAGGTAACATGAAATATGAGTCGTTGCCTCGAGAAACAGGGAGTTCTTGATAGCATGCGTCAGTGTCTCTTCTCTTAACTTCTACGGCGATACATTTAGCGATTCTTATGACTTCTCCTGCAACATGAGCGATGTATCCCGGTCCTTTCATGAATTGATATGCGAACTCGTCTGGAGCAATTGAGGCTATTGTTAAGGCGTTTTGAAGTACTTTCTTTTCTATTTCACATTCTTGTTCAATGATATTATTATAGAGCACTATTAATTCTGACTTGAGATGTTGCTCAAAGTAGACGAACTTGGCATTGACATAAGTAAAGAGATCCATGTTATGTGGTTCTATTCTTCGGCTTCGGGTAAAGAATTCACTCATCTCGAAGTCAAGTATGTATAATTTTGGATGTATTGTTTTAATGAGTTTAGCGCCACAGGTTGAGAAAAACCCTTTTGTCGTTAGCGCGAAGGTCACTCCGTCGGTGTTTACAGTATACAATTCTTCGGATACTTGGGTATGGCCTTTAGCCTTACTTGCTATTCCTTCGTACAATATACCAAAGCGGTGTGAGTTACAATAATCCTCAGGTAGTAAGTTCCAAAAGGTATTCCCTCCGTCAATATCCATGCATTTACCTGACTGATATTTACATCTTACTCCAGATCGCAAGATAATTTGATTTTTGTCAAGACTAACTGATGTTTGATAATCTTGAATTGTAAACTTGATATAACCAGTGACAGTAACTTTGCTCCATGATCCCCATGCATCTGAATACCATCCCCTTTGGCAAACTCCATTTGTGGAATAAGAACCTTGAAACGTAATTGGCCGTATGACGGATGAATTACTTTTTAGTTCTGAGTGTGTGCCATGAAAATGAAAAATTCCTGATTCATGGATCATTTTGCATTGTTCGTGAGTGATCTCATGAATGTATTCTACATCCCCGTTCGATACTCCAAACATGAAGTTGAGGTCCCCGCAATATCGGACAATTCTTCGAACTTCAAGTTTGCATTGGATGACTTTAATAGATGAAAACTCGGTAGTTTGTAATAATTGAACTCTGGTCTCTCGAATTTCAGGTTTGGGTGGAGGTAGTCGGCAGTCTTTTATGTCTAAGAGAGATAGTGTCGTGATGTTGGTAAAGGGTGTTCCACAGTCGTAGGCTACAAACCCAAGGGTCGCAGGTATAGTGAGACTGACCCAAATGAATAGAGTTTTGGGTTCCATGATTACCTGTATAAAGATTTTATGCTACTGAAACAGTCTTAAACAAATTTAGTAACGAGGTGGTTAATTAGTCAGAATCAGTGTCGCTGTCGTGATCACGTGTCCTGCAAAGTTTTAGTTTGTCAACATGCTTAAGCGAACGCTTTCCGTTTTTATCTTCGATAATAGCAGTGTTATTATCTAGCACTTCTGTTATTAAAAATGGTCCCTTATAATGAGAATCAAATTTCCCTTTCCTAGGTTCTTTGATGGCATAGACTCTATCACCAGGTTTAAATGTACAAGGGTTCAAATGAGAATCATAGTATTTCTTTGATCGATGTTTCGATTTGATAAGAGATTCTGTGGCGAAGTTCTTCATATCACTCATGCGTATGATTAAGTCGTGCAAATATCCACCATAAGTTTCAGTTTCCTCAGCGGGAAAAGAGCTTGGTATCCGGGCCTTTTTCCCGTAGATTAATTCAAAAGGAGTAAAGTTAGTAGATTCATGCACAGAGGTGTTATAAGAAAACATAGCAAAAGGTACAAGTTTATCCCAATCCTGGTACTCGTCAACATAATGCTTGATAAATTCAGTCAATACGATATGGCTTCGTTCTAGTGACCCATTTGTCTGCGGGTGGTATCCCGAGGTAGTAACGTGTTTAATTTTAAAGGTTTTTGCTAAGTGATGAAAAACCTTCCCTACAAAAGATCGACCTTGGTCGCTTAGAATTATACGAGGGGCTCCGAATTGTAATATAAATCCCCGAGTTAGAGCGTCAGCTATAGTATCGGCTTTAATATCTGGAATTGGTACAGCTGCACAAAATTTCGTGAGGTTATCTTGGATAGTTAATATATGCTGATTTCCGCTAGGAGTCATAGGTAGAGGACCTACAGTGTCAATGGAAATCTTATCGAAAGAATCCGCGGGTGTATCGGTTATGATCATCGGCTCGCGAGTTTTGATACGAGTCAATTTTTGTTCTTGACAACTAATACATGTTTTAACAAAGTCAGTTACGTCATCTTTAAGATTAGGCCAGTAGAACCTTTCTCTTATGCGTCTGTATGTCTTGGTAATACCTTTATGACCCCCATTGAGGCTTTCATGGTATTCTGAAATAATGTCGGGCCGAATTTCTTCGTCAGGTATAACTACGTTACCTCTACACAAGGTAATAACGCAGTCACATTTACCTAAGCTCTCCTCAAGTAATTCACTTATAGTGGAGTGGCTTAGATTATCTAACATATCTCCGGTTTTTGAAATTCTGAGAGTTTTTAAATCATATCTTTCTATTATAGATTTAGCAGTTTTTAAGACTTCTTTAAGATCTGAAATTGAAAATGGTTCGAAATGTTTATTTTTAATTACAGCACTGAGTATTTTATGAGATCCCTTTGGCGTGACTAAAATTTGATAAAGTTTAGGCTTTTTAATTTTTATGTCTTGAGTGTCAATTTGATCAGTATCAATTAATAGTCGAGAAATAGGTGTTGTGAATTCGCAATCGGCGGAAATAAAATGTAAGTAATTATCTCTGTGGTAAGTAAGATTTTCATTAGTTGTGTGAATTTTAATTTTATTCGGTTCTCTCAAATGTATATCAGGATAAAATAGTTCGTTGGTCAAACCAGAAGTAAGTGGTTTGTTATTTCGCCTCAAGCTTATCTGTTCTGGTGCATCATCGGAATCGTCTGAGTCGTTTAGGTCGTTTACCTGCTCTTCAGGTATTCTCGGCATTTGTAGGTTTCTTTGTCTAGTTGTATGTGTGTGTTGTTCATCTGTACTCGAGTTTGAGTCGAGATCTGTATTAGGTGTTGACCTTCCGACGGGGTGTTGAAACGTTATCATAGATGATTTTCGACGTTTAGATGTATCGTTTCTTGGCTCATCGATTTGTTGTGATTCTTCATCGGTACCTGCACTTGGATTATCCCACCAGTATTGGTCATTATCTGATGAGGGTCCAGGAGATACTTCAACAATTCTGTTATTTTTAGTTAGTTTATTTTGAGTTACAGGCGTCGGTGACTCGTCTGCAGATGAAGCGTTCTCCACATCAAATGCAAATCGTAATGCATTTGTACGATTTTTAGGAGGTAAAGGAGGTGGTTCCGGATCTGGATTCCGAGGTGATGCGCGTCTACGTACCAAACTAGGGAATGCGCTATTCCTCGCTTGCGCTGCAGGTGGTGGTTCCGGTGGGGGTTCTTTAAATTTAGGTGGTCGTCCCAGCTTACGTTTTTCAGTAGCGGGTGGAAGAGGTCGTGATATCGAAGGTTTAGGAATTGGTGGTTTAAGGACTGGTTGGTTTACCTCAGTTCTTTTTAAATGTCGTGCTTTTACAGCTTCGGTAATTGAAGATGGAGGAGGAGGAGGTTTCTTTGCTCTAGCTACTCTTTCGTATGCTGCAGCTGATGTGGCTTGCCTGCTTTGATTTTCGGTAATTACTTTTCTGGCCTGTGAAGATGTAGGTAGTAGCAAAGGACATGCTTTTACCTCAGGTAAGATGGGATTTCGAGATAGCGCGTCGGCGTTCCCATTGAGTCTACCTGGCTTGTAATGAAAGGTATATTCATATTCACGGAGTCTTGCTCTCCACCTTAATAAACGTTGGACAGGTGGTTTTACAGAGTCAATCCATTTAAGAGGCTCATGATCACAAACTAGTGTGAACTGTCGACCATATAAATACGGTCTAAAATGCAGAATTCCCGTGATAACAGCAAGACATTCTTTTTCTGTAGTAGTATAGTTTCGTTCAGCTGATTTTAGCAGTTTAGACAGGTACGCTATGGGTCTGTCTTCTCCGATTTTTCCTTGGCTCAGTACACCACCGATAGCGTAATCGGAGGCATCTGTTGTCAGAATAAATGGTTCGTTAAAATCTGGATATTGTAGAACAGGTGAGGTACATAATGCGTTTTTCAAAACATCAAAACTATGTTGTTGCTCTTCTGTCCAGTTGAATGGGACATCCTTCTTTAATAATTCCGAGAGTGGTTTGGCTCTACCTGAAAAATTTTCTATGAAACGTCTATAATATCCGGCAAGACCGAGAAATTGACGAATGTTTGTTGGGTTTTGAGGTACTGGAAATTTCTCTACTGCTTCGGTCTTCTTCGGATCTGGTCGGACACCGTCGTTGCTTATGATGTGTCCGAGATATGCAACCTCCGTACTCAAAAACTCACATTTATCGGGTTGTAATTTAAAGTTTGCATTAGTCAATCTATTAAAAACTCTTCGTATTCTTACATCGTGTTCCTCCAATGTAGCTGCGTGTATGATGATGTCGTCCATGTAGACGATTGCCACTGGTCCAATTAACCCTACCAGTGTTCTATCCATGGCACGTTGAAATGTGGCTGGTGCATTTTTAAGCCCGAAAGGCATGCTGTTGAAGTGATAATGCCCTCGAGGAGTTGAGAAAGCTGTTTTTTCGCAATCCTTTGGGTCCATTTTGATTTGATGAAACCCGTTCGCTAAGTCGATTACTGTAAAGTATTTCGCTCCACCTAATGTATCCAGAATTTCTGTTATATTAGGTAGAGGGTAAGCATCGCTAATGGTTTTGGCATTCAATGCTCGATAATCTATAACAAGTCTCCATCGTTTGTTCCCTTTGGAGTCCGGCTTCTTAGGTACAATCCAAAGAGGAGAGCTATACGGTGAGTTTGACTCACTGACAACTCCGTCATTACACAGTTTTTCTACCTGCCTGATCATCTCTTCCTTGTGTACTGGAGGGTACCGATACTGTCGTACAGATACAGGTACGTCATCTGTGGTGTGAATAGTATGAGTGATAATGGATGTGGTTGAAAGTGGGTCTCCAGGTAATTGAAAGAGATTGGGATAATCTTTTACTAGGTTTACAATTTGATCTCTTTCTTCTCCGTTTAGATGATTTATTCGTAAACTCTCGAGGATTCTTTCAACCCTATCTCTTGTGTCTACGGGTACATCACTCTCAGGATCTGAGCTGAAGAAATCTTCCGAATTTTCTTCACTTTCATATGGAAATATTTCTTGTGGCGGTATAGTAACTTTCATATCATCTTCATAAGCGTTTATTACATATACATAGCAAGTTCCGTTATAATTAGTAACTAGGTTCTCACCTATGTATATGTGTTCATTATTGGTTTTAATACGCGGTAAGTATCCCGTAATTAGATCTGTTTTCTTTAATTTCAGGGGTACGACGGCTTGAGTGCGGGCTTGTATAGTAAATGTAGCCGGCTCGTCGTCCCATTGTGGAATATCTTCAGGTATAAATTTTTCTCTTTTTCGAGGCTTGGGTAATGCAGGCTTCTCGAAAGGTATAGGTGTTATGGGTTTAGACATAGCGACTATTGTATTATAGTGAAATGAAATTTGTACTCTTTCGTCTTCGAAAAAGTCTACTCCCAGGATTCCGTCAGTTGGAATGGGTAATGGATCTCGAAGTACTTGAAATTTTTGTGATTTTCCAAAGAAGGTAAGCTCAGTAGAGCCCACAGTGTCTACTTTATCAAAAGTTATACCCGTTACAGTTAATGATTCATGAGCAGCTATGATGCTGCGTGGTTTCAAGACAGATAATTTTACAACATTAATATCAGCGCCCGTATCGACCAAAAAGCGCGCTTGACCGTTTTTTAATTCTGGTGCGCGTAAAACAACTACTGGGCCTCGTCCATTTCCTCCTGCCCAGTATACGCTTCTGTTGCGGTCATAAATTTTACCCCTGAAGATTGACGCGATGATAGGGCCTCGCTCGTCGGTGCGTCTGTCCGGCGATTGCCCTGGTAGTTTAAAGGCTCGTTACGGCTAGTAGAAGGGACAGGGGACATTGACCTGTCTCTCTGTGCGTTTGAGTACGAGTTATTCTTAAAGTACATATCAGGGTGGTAATGACTCTGATATGGCATAGGTTGAGGATAATATCCCGGTATATATGGGGGATATTGATAAGGTGGTGCATATGGCATCGGCGGTGGAAGATATTGTGGATAATATCTCCCCGGAGATCGGTTCCTGTCGTAATTGTTTCTATCGTAATTAGATCTGTCGTAATTGTTTCTATCGTAGTTAGATCTGTCATAGTTATTTTTATTATAATTATTTCTGTCGTAATTATTTCTGTTGAGTGAATTTTGTCTTTCTCGAGGTTTAGAGAATTCCCGATTAGGGTTGAATTTATTTTTATCATTGTTAATGGGACGCGATACGTCGTCTCTATTTATTTTAAAAGGTATAGTACCTCTTTTTTCTTCGTCTTGAAAACTAACAATGCGAGGTGTACGAGGGATTATGTTTGTCTCATTTTCTTCGGCTTGAGCGAGCCTCAGGTAGTTAGAGTTTCGGGCAATACTGCCTTTTAAATCTTCTTCTATGCGCACCGCGATTTTATACGCATCTTCTAAATTTTGAGGGTTTTGGACGGAAACACCGTAAATTAGATCGTCCGGTAGCCCACGTTTGAATGCTTCTAGAGCTAACCCGTTTAGTAATTTTTCCATACCAGTGACTTCAGCATCAATATTAAAATTATCTTTTAAAATTGCTAAAGCGTTAGTAACAAGAACTTTGATTCTATTGTAATAACTAAGGACTGATTCGCCCCGGCGTAATTTAACAGCTTGAATATCCGCGCAATATTGGGAATAACTTTTTTTGCTAGAAAAATATTCTTTCAAAGCGGCTTTTAATTGATCTAAGTTTTCAAACTCTTTCCCGGCAACGGCATCTCGAGCTAAATCTTTAAGTTTTGAAATTACTCCTTTAATAAAGGGAGCTAGAAGGTCCGCAGGTATAACGTCCGCACCGTTTTGGACATCTTCTAAAAATGTTTTTAACGGCATATTTTTACCGTCAAACTGGGGAATTTGTAACAATGCTTGCTGTAGCATCATTGTCTCTCCCATGGTAGTTAATATTGCATCAGTAATATTCTGATGTGTGGTGAGGTTACGGAGAGCTTCGTCCGCCATATTTAAGAATTTATTAAAGTATTTATCAAAGAAAAATGAACTGAATTAAATTAATTATAGATATATATATATATATACCCTTTTCTTTTCCTAAATGGTGTTTTTATCAAAATAAGACAAGTCGAGTTTTATAAAATTTCGAAGTTATAATTGTATAAATCTTGTTCAAAAGATAATTATCTTGTATGAAAAAGTTTTTCTCAAAATATTTATATATTTTTTTTTTTCAAATATAAGACAATTTTGAATTTAACAATAAAATGATCAGCGGGATCCCACTTCTGACACCAAAATTGTCACGATTGGAGATCGTGATGGGCGTAGGTACGATATTCGTATAAAGTATAGTGAATAAAAAGGTACTTACATTGATCAAGGACCGATCCTATGACCTGGGCTCACGTGACCAAATGCTCAGTTTATTCTATTTTATATTTAATTCGCGCCCACACAATATTGTTGAAGACAATATTGATAAAACCCAAAACGATTTCCAATTTTATTATGTGACTGATCTAATTTCACAATCAAACGTCGAGCGGTAAACGTAAGATTGTGTACCCCCTACTGTGAACTATCGGTCTGAGCGGCTAGACAGGTAGTAAAATAAGGGATAAAGGAAGGTGGGTTGCCGAAAAGCCTCGTGAAGCTATTATCTCGTTGTTAAAGTAAAATTGTCTGATAAATAATGTTTTTCAAATGTTTTATGTTAACGAGTATTTATTTATTAAATGACTCAATATTCTCAAAATACAAAAGGGGTTACAAATGGCAATATTAAGAATAGTAAATATAAAAGCAAATGTTTCATGCATATGGGTTAGAATTATTACAGAGTATATAAAAATAATAATACCAAACAATGGTTACAATATTCAAAAACTTACCCTAAACAGGTTTTGGTGAGGTGTCAAGACTGTCAGCAGTTACACAGGACACTTATTCACGACGCGTTCTCGCGGTCAATTAATGTGATTTTAAATTTATCGAATTATTTATTTATTTAGTCTACCTTGTTGTAGAAGCTTCAATGGTTATGCGTTTTTAAATCTCTGTAGGTTAAATTAAAATGAAAGTCTTCGCGCTTTTCGCCGTAAAATAATTTCAATGTATTCAAATTCTTCGCGTCTTCGCGGTAATACAAATTTATAAAATCTTCGCGTATTTTTCGCGGAAAAAAAAAAAATATTTCTAAATATTATTCAAAATCTTCGCCTTTTCGCGGTAAAATATTCTTTAAAATCTTCGCATTTATCGCGGTAAAATATTCTTTAAAATCTTCGCATTTATCGCGGTAAAATATTCTTTGATTCTCCACGTTTCTCGTGGTATATTTCAATATAAAAATAATA
>NW_026525976.1:0-23346 GCF_026212275.2 Microplitis demolitor
TGAGGAACTATGAGGAATCGTAGCATTCGAGGGGAAATTCATTTTTGGACATGTGCACAAGCTACCAGTGGTGGAAATTAGTGGATTATCGTCTAGGGTCTAACCACGAAATTTCAGAAATTCACCGATATTTTTCGAGAAGTTCCGGGTTGCGCTTTAGTTTGCCTGGGACAAAGAATGACCACAGACTGACAGAAAAATCGACAGACAAACGGACTGACTGACTGACAAAAATCAAATGTAGAAAGCAAGTGGTCATTTTTTATTTTGACGGACACACGTGATTTAATTTCTTGTTTTCTTCGGTAGTGAAAAAGCAAAAATTGTGTGTTGGGGAATTTCAGAAAAGTATCTACTCCTCCCCTACCCCCCCCCCCCTTCCATCACCCCATCATCTAGAATTCAAGGTAAGTTCCAACCTACTACCTGTATCAAGATGTCCTTCATCGATCATTGGAGTCGAGCGTTGGCAGTGGGTATTAGAAGTACATTATGTTCCAGGAAGGTCCAGTCCAGCAGTGACCTCAAGACATTTTTTTGAAAGGACCAACCATTTGGATGGATTCAATTGTATTCCGAGCTGATCGTTTGTTTTATTTTCATTGGACATGTTCGAAACAATCTTGAATAACGTCGAATCTTAATTCACATATCTTACAATTTAATAAATTCGCGAGATTGTGAGCCACACGGTCAGTACCGGAAGCTCGTATGAGCTCCAAAATAATGCAGCCTAACGGTCAATGGATAGCCCTGGGTTATTGAGGCGGTTTGACAAAAATTCTTGATGAAGTTCTGTGCTTAGAGCTTCTAAAGCCATGCCAGCGCTTTAACCAGGGGCTCAGTCTGGATTTTCAGTTAGTCGAGGGGGGGTCTGCCGGGGGCTTTGGGGGGTATTCGATGGGGGGAAAAATTGTTAAAATTGGGTATTTAAAATGGCGTTCTTAGCCTGTTTGGGCTCTTAAGAATGTAGGTAAAACACAATATTTTAAAATGGAAACGTTTACATCAGGCGTTGGTATGTTATAGTATTATGGATTTATCCTTCCTATCCGCCCTCTCGGCCCTGACCATAATGGATTGTTAAGATCAGAAGAGATATCCATTGGAAAATATTTGTATGTCTACACCAAAGATCACTAACAGTACAGTCTTTATAATATCTTGTTTGAAAATTAGTATGAGAAATGTTTGGGGGAGACACGACAGGAATAGGATTTAGGAGAGGACTTATTTAACGCCATCCGCATCCAATAATAATCCAATTTAAATTTTTATTACATTGTTGGTCGAGCCATACAAAAAAGTTATTATTTTCTGCATTTACTGCGAAGGTGTAAAACATTTCCCACCTGACTGATATCACGTCGGGGTCACCAGTTAATGTAAATCACTGTACCATGAGTGATGTGGTTTGTGGTGAGGCCCTTATAGACCTCATGAACAGTTCTACAGGATGCCTGAAGAACTCGAGTGATACCAAACTTTGTCACGTGCATATAGTAATCGGGGGTGTGTCCACCACATTCGTTCGAAATAACGAAGCACCCTGAAAAACTATCGATCGCTTCCGAACCCCGTCTCGTGTGAGTCGGAACAGCTTTTCGGATAAAAGGTAACACGCAAAACACGTCCACCCGCTAATCAACGTGTTTCACCACTCAGCTGATTCAATTGGCCGTCAATTAACCGTGAATCTCGCCAATCAAAGCGATAGGTTTCCCCCTCGTCTTGCGAGTATTAAAAACCCACCCCTGACCACCAGAACCGCCGAATGCCATCACTCCCCTCCCGAGCCCAAAACCAACCATTACACCCATCAACCAAAAAACCGTCATCAAAGCCGACCGGCCAATTTGCAATCAAAATTCTCTCCTTCATCTCTTTGCTACCTACACGTCTCTCTTTCTCTCTCGGTTCAATCGATGTTGAAGCGGACACGTACAAAGAGGACTCACGTGAATCCGTATCTGCGACGGACAGGTCGGTTATCACGTGTCCATCCGACTTGTTTGATCGAAAAAATTAATTTACAGATCGTACGCAGTGGTCTTCCGACCTCCGTATTGGTTGACCCTTTGGTCTGTATTCGGTCACTCTTCAATGTTCAACACAACTGCTTCAATAATGTGAAAGTATTGGAGTAAATTACCAGCAAGTGGTCGTAAAACACTTATTTTCCGTCTTCTGTCTTCCTCTTCCTTTTTTTTTTTTTTTTTTTTTTTTTTACAAAAAACAAACAAAATTGGATCACAGCCAGAAAATATGGCTGATATATTGCCTATATAAAGTTTTATAATGTATAAATATTATAGATATACATTTAGGGTGGTGGAACCAGTATCATACACCTACCCTATATCATACACTTGCGTCTTTAAATTCAAATAATAAGAGTTCTTGGCGGTCTATTCGCTTCTCTCTGGACTAGAAAGTTTCTGGTGGGTCTATCTAACGGACCTCATGAGAACTTGAAGCACTGGGGAAGGTTTTCATTTGGTTACTGGTGTTTACCAATGACGCCTCGTGGTGGTAGTTGTTTTATGGCGTCGCCTTACCATTTTGAATAAGAAGGGAAGCTCTCTAGTTTTCACTTTACCACACATTTCATCTTATCTGTGATCCTGTAGGGGCGATTTTCCATGTATTTGGACTCGTAGAATTCATTTCTGTCGATAATTTTGTCGAAAGAACTGTTTTTAACTTGATTTGAGGGGGTGTACGATACTGGGGACCTGATCACCTCCAATTCTCCAGTATCATACACAGGTGTATGATACTGGGGAAACCCGAAACTTTCAAAAAATCGCGTTTTCGTTGTTATTTTAGGTTAGTTAGGACTTGACATTTATTTCACCACCTTTGCTGGACATTGCAATCACAATGACCAGTATCATACAGGGGGTATGATACTGGATCTGGGGGTGTATGATACTAGGCCTTTGGGTGTACGATACTGGATCAGGGGGCGTATGATACTAGGTCTTTGGTTGTATGATACTGTTCCATGACTTCCAAGATATTTTTGCGCACAAAACATTTATATTGTTACCAATAAACGGTAAATAAAGTGCAATGTGCGTTTCTATTCTGTTCTTGATCCGTAAATTTGAACCAAAACGGATTCGTAGATGTGTATGAAACTGGTTCCGAAGGATGTCTGCCACTGGTG
Source organism: Microplitis demolitor (assembly GCF_026212275.2). Taxonomy (NCBI): domain Eukaryota; kingdom Metazoa; phylum Arthropoda; class Insecta; order Hymenoptera; family Braconidae; genus Microplitis; species Microplitis demolitor. Next base: position 3,173 of record NW_026525976.1, read on the forward strand.
ACACCCAGTTTTCGCCCTGTATGACACTGGTGAAGAAAACCACTTTCGAAATGAATTATTTATAATTCACAGGAACATTTTTTTGACATTTTCTTGGTTTAATAATTTCCTTGAAGAGTTGGTCTAACGACATCAACCCCTCCAAAGCTCGTCAAACGACATCCGACCAAAATATTGAGGAAAAACTGGAAATTTTCCACTAATGTGTATGATACTGGTTCCACCACCCTATAATATATAAATATCAATGTTACATAAATATAATATAATTTATGAATATCTATATAAATTATATAATGTTTGAACCCTTTTTCAGGCTGAGATCCAATTTATATCAATGATTATAATAATTCTTAACTGTAGAGTTGGGCAAAATATTACATTTTATTTGAAGTAATAGCTGGAAAAATTATATGTCATTTACGTGATTGGTTTTGTGAAAACAGGTCATTTTAAAAGTTAGGAATATAAATATGTCTTATGAATTCTCAAAATATATGTATGGCGTAAATGAGTGCGCTCAGAAAACCGTAATCGATTTTTCAAAGATTTGGGTTTTTTGGGTGTACGTTACTAAAAATTGATAACTTTATTGTTATACAAAATCCACTTTTTTTTTTTTGCCATGGCCAAAAATTTGGCCGCTCAATGTGATTTTCATGAGAAGACAAGTCGAAGACCTGAGACTTCTGCTTCGAATGAGACCAACGCCAGCTCACCAAATCAGTAACCTTGATTTTTGGTGATTTTTCAAAGTTTTCCGTTTGCTTGACGGCTTGAAAGTCAAGAGAATGGAACACCCATTGGAAGAAATGGAACACAAATGGAAAAAGTTCCATTCATGCAGCATGAGTTGGTGAGCGAATTTTCGAAGATTAATTTTAACCGATTCTTTGGGTGATTCTTATAGGAAATTTCACGCTGATTCCGAATATACCATATGTTCCTATGTTTAGGATGGTATTTCACACCAAAAACCTCGAAAAACACGTTTTTTAGCGATTTTTGAAACTAAATGTTCAAAATTTGACCCCTTGGAGTACTCCGAAAATTCTGGCCAACGAACTCAGCCTTACTTTTGATATTATTTACATTTTAAATTTTTTTTGGATTTTTTATCTCGATCCCACGGGCAGATATCGTCTGGAGTGACACATATATAAATATATAAATATATAAATATATAAATATATATATATATATATATATATATATATATATATATATATATATATATATATATATATATATATATATATGAATTCACCCAGCTATCCAGTCGCCGGTGCTTGGGCCGGCGACTCAATGCCAAGGAAGTAAAGTAACGCCTGTATAACCGTATAACTCTTGTTTTGTAAGATCCTAGGCTATCGTGTCGCCGGCGACACAAGTGAAGGTGTGTAAGGAACATAACTAGACCCCGACCAGGTATCTGCACACAGCTCGGCGTTACCGTCAGTCTGCTCTAGAAGGGGTAGAAACTAGGGGATGAAATGAATGCTCCAGCTCGAAAACTTCGAATAGGAAGGAATATTTTGCTTCCGCGACTACCAAGGTAGCGGAAGCATTGTTTTCATTTTTGGAATGTGAAAAAATTGTCATCTCCAAAATCGAAATTTCAACTCGCGTTTTACGTTTTAGACCTTCCTGAACAATTTTGGTTTCGTGTCTGTCTGACTGTCGGTCTGTCTGTCTGTCCGGGAATCTTTGCAACACGCATAACTTCCACAATGTCCATCCGATTTTGATGAAATTTTCAGAGATTACGTGGGTTATGCCCTAGATGGTCCTCTATGAAATTCATTACCAGCCGACCAACGGTAGCCTCTGCGCATGCGTAAACGTGAAATCCTCGAAACATCAATTTCTCGCTACCCAATGGTCCGATTCCGCTCAAATTTGGAGGGTAGTTGGAGATCAAAGATTCAATGACACCCTACGAGTTTCATGAAGATCGGATCAGCGGTATCAACTGCGCATGCACAAAACTTTAAATCCTTGCAACACATAACTTTAACACTTTTTAACCGATTTTAAATGAAATTTTCAGGGATTACGTGGGTTAGCCCCCAGATGGTCCGCTATGAAATTCATTGACAGCCACCCAACGGTAGCCTTTGCGCATGCGTAAACATGAAATCCTTGAAATATCAATTTCTCGCGACCTAATGGTCCGATTTCGCTCAAATTTGGATGGAAGTTGAGGATCGGAGATTCGATAATGCCATATGAGTTTCATCAAGACCGGACCAGTGGTGCCCACTGCGCATGCGCAAACGTCGTGCTCTCATAACTTTTACAATTTCCATCCGATTTTGATGAAATTTTCAAGGATTACGCGGGTTAGGCCCTAGATGGTCCCCTATGAAATTCATCACCAGCCGACCTACGGTAGCCTCTGCGCATGCGTAAACATGAAATCCTCGAAACATCAATTTCTCGGGACCTAATGGTTCGATTTAGCTCAAACTTGGAGGGTAGTTGAAGATCAAATGTTCAATGACACCCTACGAGTTTCATGAAGATCGGATCAGCGGTATCAACTGCGCATGCGCAAAACTTGAACTCCTTGCAACACATAACTTTAACACTTTTCATCCGATTTTGATGAAATTTTCAGGGATTACGAGGGTTAGCCCCCAGATGGTCTCCTATGAAATTCATTAACAGCCACCCAACGGTAGCCTTTGCGCATGCGTAAACATGAAATCCTTGAAATATCAATTTCTCGCGACCTAATGGTCCGATTTCGCTCAAATTTGGATGAAAGTTGAGGATCGGAGATTCGATAATGCCCCATGAGTTTCATCAAGACCGGATCAGTGGTGCCCACTGCGCATGCGCAAATGTCAAGCTCTCATAACTTCTACAATTTCCATCCGATTTTGATGACATTTTCAAGGGTTACGCGGGGTAGGCCCTAGATGGTTCCCATGTGAAATTTATCACCAGCCGACCTACGGTAGCCTCTGCGCATGCATTTGTTTATTTGTTTATTTGTGAATGGTACGGGCATTTGCCCAATTACAATAATATAATGATAAAATAATAACAAACCAATAGGTATTAAATGGAGAAATACATGCTAGTAATAAATATTCAAATAGCTTCCCCTTAGAGAAGACTGACGGTAACGAAAAGCTTCGCGGCACAACTAGACCCCGAATGGGGCCGGTATACCAAATTTCATTAATTTTGGACCATGGTTACTAAGGAAAGTGCCGCGTACGGCGGACGGCGTACGGACGGATTTTTTGTAATTCGATTTTTGGATTCTACGTATCTTGAAACGTAAAACCTCAAATTTTGAGGGGGGGTTAAATTTTTTTTTTCGTGCTCGATTCCAAAGGTTCATTATTGAAAATAATAAACCAAAAAGAAATAAGGCACCGAATAATAGTACAATGCTCAGTCAAGTGTTCTCAGATACCTAGGGCACTGTACGGTTGAGGGGGAAGTAGAAATGCCATTATTAAATAATAATTGGGCCCTAGAAATAATGGGTTCCGGAAGATTCCCCTACTCTAACGGGGACCCATTCCAAAAACGGCAACTAAGCGGGTATTTCCCCCTCTACTTACAAATAAGAACAGTTTCTAGGGAAGATAAATAATTTTATTAGCAAAAGTGCAGATTCAGCAATACAGATAGGTACCTACTCCCTGAAATCGTTATAAAATCCGAACTCTGGGAAAAAAACGAACTATGGAACCGATCGAGTGTTTCCTCCTATGTTTCACAACTACTTTATGATCATTTCTGGTGAATAGAAATAATGTTTGTAAGCGAAATTGCAGATTCTGCAAAAATGGTATGTAGATACCTATAGCCTGGAATCGGTATAAAATCCGAACTATGGAACTATTCCCCCTCTGTTTCACAACTAATGATGATTTCTGATGAGGATAAATGATTTTTATTAGCGAAATTTCAGATTCCGTAAAAGTAATAGGTAGGTTGGTACGGTATGTACCTACTGATTGAGGGGTGAAATTTTCAGGGATTGTGCAGGTTAGTCCCGTGACGGTCCCCTATCAATGTCATCGCCATCGGACAACTAGTAGCGCGAGCGCATGCGCAAACGTGAATTTCCTGAAACCCCTGTATCTCAGTTCCTAATTGACCTATTTCGCTCAAATTTGCAGGGTAGTTGTGGACTGACCCGAAGACAATCACCTATGAATTTCGTCCCGATTGGATAAGTGATAGCTACTGCGCAAGCGCAAACCTGAAATTTATTGTCATAGGCGTATCTCCGGAAATAATCGACCAATTCCGGTAATATTTTCAGGGATTACGCGAGTTAGACTTTAGAGGGTCCCCTATGAAATTCATTATCATTGGACCACTAGTAGCGTGTGCGCATGCGCAAATGTGAATTTCCTGAAACTACGATCTCTCTGTTCCTAATGGCCCGATTTTGCACAAATTCGGAGGGTAGTTGGAGGTTGAAAATTACCTTCCAATTTCAACACAATTCTATCAGTAATACCTATTGCGCATGCGCAATTTTGAAATGAGTTTCATAGCCTTATGGCTATGAAACTCATTCCGGAGTTATAAGGAACGACTCGACCAATTCCGGTGAAATTTTCAGAGACTGCCCAGTTCAAAATTAATTTAATAGCCATCGGACCATTAGTAGCGTGTGCGCATGCGCTAAAGTACATTTCCTGAAACTACGGTTTCTCAGTTCCTAATGAACGGAATTCGCTCAGTTTCGGAGGGTAATTGAGGGCTGACTCCAAGACAATTAGGTAGGTACCTATGAATTTCGCCACAATTGGATAAGTGATGGCTACTGCACATGCGCAAATTTGAAATTTGAAATCATAGGCATGCTATTAACTCCGAAAACTGTTCTAACAATTTCGTTGAAATGTTCACTAACCGATTCTATGTGTCATGTTACAAAAGTGAGGAAGCTATACTGCCCACCCAACTTGGCAGACGTTTTTAAGCTTCCTTAGTTATTGAATTATGTTGTGCATGACCCGCGACTCTCGGATTGTCCGACGGATAATAATAATTAATGGTTAATACTTAATGTTCCCAGGAAATGATTGTGAACCTCGAGATATAATAATTACGATAGGTACAATTACAATAAAATCGTTGTTCTCAATCACTGAAAAGAGTACCTATTTGGGCGAATAGTTTGACGAATCTATAAACCGATCGGATCTTTTCAGATGGGTGATCTATACAGCAAATAATAAACCTTTGTTCAATCATTTGCAGCGTTTTTTTATTCGATTTTTGAATTCTAGGTATCATGAAACGTAAAAATGGTTTTTTGTGCTCGATTCCAAATTCGGTTCTTTGAAAATTCGTCCATCAACGCTTGCTGCATGAATGGTATTTTTGCTTCCTCACTACCGAAGATAGGAAGCTATGTATTCGTGCAAGAAAAAAAAATTTTGCCCTCCAAAATCAAAATTTCCACTTGCTTTTTACGTTTCAGAGCTTTCTGAACATTTTTGGTTACGTGTCTGTCTGTCTGTCTGTCGGTCTGTGGTCAATTCCTTGTCCCAGGCAAAACTGTATGAAGATGTGGTCCGAATTTGTTGAAATTTCCAGGGATTGTACGGGTTAGTCCCCTGACGGTCCCCTATAAATTTCATCACCATCGGACCACTAGTAGCGTGAGCGCATGCGCAAACGTGAATTTCCTGAAACCCCGGTATCTCAGTTCCTAATTGACCTATTTCGATCAAATGTGCAGGCCGAAATGTACTCGACCGATTTCGATGAAATTTTCAGGGATTACGCGAGTTAGACGTTGGAGGATTCCCGATGAATTTCATCGCCATCAGACCACTAGTAGCGTGTGCGCATGCGCAAACGTGAATGTCCTTAAACTACGATTTCTCTGTTCCTAATGGACCGATTTCGCTCAAATTCGGAGGGTATTTAGATGTTGATAATTACCTACCTTCGAATTTCAACAAGATTCTATCAGTAATACCTACTGCGCATACGCAATTTCGAAATGAGTTTCATAGCCATAACTCCGGAACTAGGTACAACAAAATAAATCAATTGGAACTACTCGAAAAAAAATATTTTTAAATAAATTACCTACTAGCTAAATAGGTAGCTGGATTCCTACCAACGTAAATTTTGCAAAATGAATGGAAGGCTATCCAAAATACAAGGAACTTGCAGATTAGGTAATTGAATGGAAATAACATTTCAGATCAGAAACGTACATTTTAATGAACACGCAGCCAATCACGGATAGCAGCCAATAGGTAACTCAGTTAGGAAAACGGTATTTTCCATCCAACCTGCTCAGGACTTGTTCTGGACAAGCCAGTCGCTTGCATCCGGTCTTATGTCTTAGATCGGGGAAGATTAACTTAAAATTAAACTAAAACATTTGGTGCGAGGCTTCACACTACTTTCCTCACCCGTGAAACCTGAAAATGGCAATTTTTGCGGATTTTAACTCTGAATTCGGCCCTCAATATATTTTTGTGGAGATGAGGGGTATTGGAACTCGTTTCTACTTGTTAGAAGAGTAAGTCCTGTTAATTTCATCAAAATCGTTAAGAACGTGGAGGAAATTGAACAGATGTCGATTAGGACCAGTTAAAGGTGGTGCTTCAGAAATTGGGTTTTCTGCTGATCGCAATACTTTCCTTTCACCTTCAGGTAGGCTGAGGAAAGTAAAAACTAAAATTTCAACTTGAAATTTTAATCTCTGTGGTCTTATGTTTTAGATCGGGGAAGATTAACAATTTTGAATTGTTTTTGTGTTTTTCTTTTCAGCTTGTGTATTGGAAACTTCCCTGAAAGTTTCACCAGAATTGGCCGAGTAGTCCCGGAGTTAGGTATGGCTAAGAAGCTCATTTCAAAATTGCGCATGCGCAGTAGATATTACTGATAGAATCGTGTTGAAATTCGAAGGTAATTATCAACCTTCAAATTCCCTCCGAATTTGAGCGAAATCGGTCCATTAGGAACAGAGAAATCGTAGTTTCAGGAAATTCACGTTTGCGCATGCGCACACCCTACTCGTGGTCCGATGGCGATGAAATACATAGGGGACCCTCCAGTTGCTAACTCGCGTAATCCCTGAAAATATTACCGGAATTGGTCGAGTATTTCCGGAGATACGCAGATGACAATAAATTTCAGGTTTGCGCTTGCGCAGTAGCTATTACTGATCCAATCGGGACGAAATTCATAGGTGATTGTCTTCGGGTCAGTCCACAACTACCCTGCAAATTTGAGCAAAATAGGTCAATTAGGAACTGAGAAAGAGGGGTTTCAGGAAATTCACGAAATTTATAGGGGACCGTCACAGGACTAACCTGCACAATCCCTGAAAATTTCATCAAATTCGGACCACATCTTCATATAGTTTTGCCTGTGACAAGGAATTGACCACAGACCGACAGACAGACTGACAGACAGACAGACAGACAGACAGACAGACACGGAACCAAAATTGTTCAGAAAGCTCCGAAACGTAAAACGCAAGTGGAAATTTTGATTTTGGAGCACAAAATTTTTTTTTTTTTCTTGCACGAATACATAGCTTCCTACCTTCGGTAGTGAGGAAGCAATAAACTTACCTTGGTAATCACCATCCTCTTTACCTAATGGGAGGGCTAAATACCTATGTAAGTATTTTGTATATACTCAAGTATTTTCTTGCATAGATTTCTTACATCATTATCATTAGTGAACCCACTTAGCAGCCCCTCATTTTGAGAATATTTGTTCGATTCAAATGTGGGTATTCATAGCGAATTCCTCCTACATATATAATCCTGATTCAAATTGAAGTAAACTTTCAAAAACGTTTTCTCATTGTTTAGTAGGTACGTTTCAAAATGATCAGTTTTTTAAGGTGAAGTATGTTTTTCAAATCTACTGATTTTTCAGCGGAATTTTTTAAAGAACATCTACGGAATTTTGACTAAATCTACGGATTTTCAGAGGGGAAATCTACGGAAAAACCATTCTCTTGATCTGGCAACCCTGCTTATACCACACCACCGACCGTCGTGGCATACCCTGATTGGTCGAGTAGGTATCACGTGATTGGGGCCACATCTCACATGAGCTTCTTCCGTTCCCGATTCGATTCTCACTTTATTAGCGTCGAGTATGTGTGCAGTTTGCTTTCTTCCTTATTTCATTGCTTTTCTAAAACGTGTTGTGCGTTGTGCAGTAGGTAAGAGTTGAAGAACAACTTTCACAATGTACAAACATGTTGAAACTCATTGTGTTTTACGGGTACGTGACCAACTGATGGTGTTTGAATCTCGAAAGGTCGGAATATCCATGGGTGCACAACAAGACCTCAAGTTCCAGTATTCAGTGTGTTTTGCAGAAGGGAAGAGATGTCAAGCAGAGAAGTTGTTTACAGGCGGTAAGTCAGTCGTTAATTTGCTTATTTGTGTTAATAAATCTTAGTCCAAGAGCCCCCTGCACCCCCGGATGATTTCCGCTTAGAGCCTAACGGCTAAAATGTGACGTACCTTTAAAAGGTTTTTGCTCTCTCTCCCTACTTAACTAAGCCAGAACTTCACTCCAATAAGAAGTTTTGTCAACAACATGAACTCGTAACCAATGGTTCTCCGGAATGTAAGGAGGGGGAAATTGGCAGCGTGGCATGTGGTCTGGTGTCAAATAAATTCACCGCTTTCCAAAAAGTGGTGAACAAATTTTGTGCGATGAATAATGGCGAAAATAAATTTCCTTTGCAACGATCGGTTGTACGTGAAAATCATAATAAATCATAGCGCTACTTTCGTGTCACTTTTTCCTGTCGTTTTTCGGCGGGGGGTCCCATCGCAAAAACCTTTTCAAGGTTAGGTAAAAACCATTGTTTATGTGACCCCAAAATTCTCCTCTATCGCGGAACAAATACACAAAAACGTGGAGTCTGACACGTCCCAGAGGCCTCATTTTGGCGTTCGGCAAATATCTTTAGATTGGTGTAACTTGAGACAAGTTGGAGAAAAACTGTCATATATTAGTTATTTTTGAAGGAAATTTAATGCTCTAAAACATTGATTATGATGACTTTTGTCGTAGGATGAAGGTTTTAGAAGATACGGGGGGTAGCTTAACAAAAAACGTGGGACGAAAATCGCTTTTTTGCAAATTACTACATTTGCAGAGCTTATATCTCGGAAACGGTACGGGATATGAAAAAAGTGTATGGAATGAACTTTGTAGAGAATTCATTTAGCTTCATTTTAGTATCAGTCATGTTTTCGCTACGACGCACCGTTCTCGAGATATGAGCGAAAACCCAAAAAATGGGACCTTCCACCCCCCGCCACGCCTATATGGAGGCTCGGAAACGCGGGGACTTTTAGTATGTTTACGTTCTAACTACACTGAACATGTTTCCCCAAAAAAACCTTTGATTGTACAATCCTTTATTGACTGGACTAAGATGGGTGGTCAGAAATGGGGTCTGCGCATGAGAAATAAATATTGGAAAAAACCCATTAATTATGTTATTTGAGTTCCCATGACTAGTAAACTTTATTTATCAGGATAAAAAACTCCATGTGGGAGCAGAAATCGTCATGTTAAAATGGAATGTTTTGAATTTCGCGGTGGGGTGTGACGTAGGTACCTCCAGAGGTACGTACGTCACACCCCTTGCTGTCCCTTTCAAACACCGTTCCGATGGTTCCGACATTCTCCGCATGGATGCGCTTCGACCAATCAGCGCGCTCCATTTCCGCGCGCATTTTTTCAAACGTTCACATTTTTCTTCGTCGATAAAAAAATAGGGAGACCACATAATTATGAAATAACCCCACTATGGGCATTTTGAATCAATTCCCTTTCAATAAAAATTGTAAACAAAAATCATGCGCAGACCCCACTGATATGTAAAAAGTTCCATTCATGCAGCATGAGCTGGTGAGCGACTTTTCAAAGAATAATTTCAACCAATTTGGTGGGTGATTGTTGTAGGAAATTTCACGCTGATTCCGAATATACCATATGTTTCTATGTTTAAGATGGTAATGCACAATAAAAACCTCAAAAAATACGTGTTTTTAAGCGATTTTTGACTCTAAATTTACAAAACTTGACCCCTTGGAGTACTCCAGATATTCTGGCCAACGAACTTGACCTTTCGTTTGATAATATTGAAATTTTAAAATATTTTTGGATTTTTTATCTCGATCCCTCGGGCAGATATCGTCTGGAGTGACTGGCATAATAAATATATATATACATATAAAAAAATGTTAAATTTCAGGAATCGTTTTAGAATGGTCTGAAACAGATTTCCATGATGAAAATTTTCAAAAGTTTGCATTACAAACATTTTGAAGCCATTGGAATAGCTTCATTTTCTTCGAAAATTCGCTAAAAGTTCCATTCATGCAGCATGAGTTGATGAGCGAATTTTCAAAGAATCATTCAGAACAAAGTTAGTGCTCCAAACGCACCATAACGTGCTAAAATGTAATATTTGATTTATAAATACGCTCAACAAACGTGGGTTCATTCGAATTTGGGTCATTTCACAATAATTATGGTACATTTTCAGTCTGAAATTTTTTGTTTCTAAAATGGCTTGAAACTTAGTTTTTTTCGGCCTGAACTTGTTCAGGAGGTTGGTAGTAGTAAGTCTGTTAAGTTTGCGCACATAACACAAATTTTTGATGACGGTTCACACCCTGGCCAGAACACCCTTAAATGTTTTCTAAAATTGTTGAATCCATAACGTAGTACTTCCTGACATTTCGTAGTCACATGTATTTGAAACAATTCATAACGTCATTTTACCAGACACACTGTTTCACTTTTCAGAGGCTCTATATTCCGGAGACAACATCGAGCTGTCTTCTACCTCCAATATTCGAAGATCTTACTCCACACTCAAAGAATTGAAGACCACTTTGGAAGGAATGCGGTAAGGAATTAATGCTACCGGTGGCACCCTATAAATTTTCGGGGTAATATTTTTTCAATTAAGGGGCCAAGGAGGCCTTCGTGAGCATACAGCGTCACAATGTGTCAGACCCTCTCGACCCTTCAACGTTCGTAATTTTACGGTTCAAGGTGCGAATAATCCAAATCTGCAAGTGTGCAATAATAAATAGGTACGTTTGTTGTGAACAGAAGCAGAAAAAGTAGTTTATCGAATTTGGGGCATTGCTCGCTAGATAGCAGTGAAGTTTGCATCGTTGCATCCTACCAAAATTTACCCCCACTCTTCAGAATGTGACGTTACAAAATATTTGAGGCATGGATTTTGTAGGTAATTAGATGCTGTACAACTTTTGACCAGGCAACTTTGTCTAAAATGAAGTCTTCACGGAGTTTTCTAGTGTCAAAATGGCAAGAAAGTGGATAGAAATTATGGCAAAACTCAAGATTTTACCCCTATTTTGGTGCCCCATATCTCTGCAACCATTGGTTTTACAAAAACATTAAGGAAGCAAAACTTTGTTGGAAATGTAGTTCTCTACAATTCAGTTTTAACAATGGTTTTAGGTAGGTACCTATGCGATAATGCAGTGGAAAAAAGTTATAGACCAAACACTGAGAAAAGTGCCAAAATTTCACGGTTTTTACCCAAAGTTTTACAAAAAGTTGCCATGGGGCTACGATGACGAATACTTGGAATAATTACTTCTTAATGGTCCCTAACAACATATAAGAAACGTCAGCCAAGTTGGGTGGGCAGTATAGCTCCCTCACTTTTGTAACATGGAAGTATAGAATCAGTTAGTGAGCATTTCAACGAAATTGGTAGAATAGTTTCGGAGTTATGAATATGACAATAAATTTCAAATGTGCGCATGCGCAGTAGCCAACACTTATCCAATTGTGGCGAAATTCATAGGTAATTCTCTTGGAGTCAGCCCACAACTACCCTCCGAAATTGAGCGAAATCCGTTCACTAGGAACCGAGAAATCGTAGTTTGAGGAAATGTACGTTAGCGCATGCGCACACGCTACTAATGGTCCAATGGCTATTCAATTACATTGGAACTGAACAATTCGGAATCAGCGTGAAATTTTTGGAATCAGCGTAAAATTTTCTATAGGAATCACCCATCAAAATAGTTAAAACGATTCTTTGAAAATTCGCTCATCAAGTCATGCTGCATGAATGGGACTTTTAGCGAATTTCCTGAAATTACGATTACTTAGTTCCTGATTGACCTATCCCGCTCAAATTTGGAGGGTAGTTGGGGGCTGACAATTACATTCGAGTTTCGACATGATTTTATCAGTAATTCCTACTGCGCATGCGCAATTTGAAATCTGTTTCATAGCCATAACTCCGTAACTTACTCAACTAAGTAATTTCGGTGAAATTTGCAGAGATTGTACAGTGTAGCCCCGTGACGGTCCCCTATCAATTTCATCACCGTCGGACCATTAGTAGCGTGAATACTCTGAAACTACGATTTCTCAGTACCTAGTTCCTTATGGGCCGATTTCGCTCGTGTAGTTGAGGGCTGAATCCAAGAAAATCACCTACGAATTTAGCCACAATTGGATGAGTGATGGATACTGCGCTGGCGCAAAATTTAATGTTATGGTCATAGGCATAACTCCGGAACTATTCTACCAATTTCGATGAAATGTACGCTAATTGATTCTACACGTCCATGTTCCAACTTGGCAGACGTTTTTTCAATGATTTTCTTGTCCACAACACGTTTCTTGACTTCTTGCTTTGGGACACGAGATGAACATGAAATTCAAATTGTACTCTAATGCTTACTTTCTACCCTTTCCAGTTCCTCAGACGTTGATTTTCTCCCTGAAGACATGGAAGGATTTGAACACAATGACAACCCCCCTTCAGAGGAAGACTCCCAGACTCCACATCTAAGTAAGGAAGGTTTGATCTTACTCTTTGTTTGAAATCGTAGAGTCCTAAATCTACCTGAGAATTAAGCATGTGATAAGCAGGCTTGATAATTCTAAACAGCATGGCACTCCTGATGCCAAAACCCACCGAGTCGAATGGCTAACAAGAAAAATTGTGGCAGAATTTCAAAATTTGAAGAAATTGCCAAACAATATTTGTGTTCAGCGGCATGGAAAAAACTGGGTGGAGTCGTATCAGACCACATCGTAGGTGAATTCATTAATGATATAAGTAAACGTGGGCGACCTGCAAAAGAGTTTGGAAAATATCTCTTATTAATTTATGGTTATTCCTCATCTATTGTAGTGGCCTTACCCTCCCTTTATGCCAAAAGACACACGTAAAATTGGATCCTGTAGGCAGGTGAAACGCTGGCAGAACTTTGGCTGCGTTGTTGACGTTTTCTTGTGAAATGCGAATAAAAAAGATACCTATATTTTCTTAGACAGGTATTTAGGTAGGGCTGGGACAGGTAGGTTCATTTTAGATTTCCATCGGCCTGTATCTGTATTAATATCTTTCTATTAGAAAGTTATGTTTAGTAAGTCCCAGTAAGTATCTCCCTCTACAGTTATTTTTTCTGCTTTCCCCACTCCTGTCCTGTTTTGTAAAACCTCGTCTACCACCAAGCAAGAGAGAGTTGCTCCAGAAACTCAAAAGATGCAATTATATGAATTTCATATAATTGTATATGGAATTTATTTCATGTGGCACCACGGTGGCCTAAAATGTCCTCAAAACTGCCCAAATCTGGGCTACTGAAGATTTTATTGGAACCCTTACTATAACATCATTACTGTTTAGGCCCAAAGAGTTCAACAAGTACATAACCACCACCCCCTCCCCTAATCATTGTAGCGTTTCGCAGTTTAACCCATTTTTCTCATCCGATTTCCGTAATAAAGATGTCTTGTGTTTGGCGGCACACCTTTTTGTGCCTTTTTGTCAATTTGATTTTTTAGGACGGGAAAAATTGCAAAATACGAAATTGAAATTATACATAGCTGGTCCCCCTTGAGAATTGGATGGCTAGTAGACTGCCACAAACTACATCAAAATGGGCCGAATATGCTGAGAAAAATGGGAAAAACTGTTGTATTGACTTCCTCAACGTCTCATTCCATCAACCTGCATGTAACTCAACTCATCAAAAATCAGTAGTGGAGTCAAAGTTCTAAGGCGACGATTTGTGATGTTTACATTCAAGGATTTTCTTCTTATTTGTTCCAGTATCCAAGCAGAAACGGAAGATTGCCTGCCCTTTCTGTGGACAAGAGGTTATGAATTTCACTCGGCACCTACTACGACAGCATGAGAAAGAAGAGTTCGTCAAAGAGATAAAGGAGCTCACCCCCAACCATAATCGGATTAAATATTTGAAGAGACTCGACAGCGCAGAGGCACTGGCAGAACTAAACCAGACTAAACAACAAATTTCGAGAAGGAAATTTCTAATTAGAAAAATCCAGGGTCTGAAGAGAAAAGGGGGGAAACAAATAATTGCAAAAAGATGCAACAGACCCGACCCGATGTTACTCCCCTGCCCTTCGTGCTTCAACTATTACCTTAGGTACAATTTGCAGCGGCATTACAGTAACTGTGGTGATATCACAGAGGATAAGACCAACAAATCTTTGTTGGGGGCAGCAGAGATGATGACAATCGCTGATGAACAACCCAACTTTGAACGAGATAGGATGTTTTATGAAAAAGTAGTTCTTGGAATGAAAAACATGAGAGCTAAGCAAATTATAAAGTCAGACCCACTGCTCCTCAGCTACGGATGCAGGCTGCTTCACAAATATCAGGCCCCTCACCTCATCAATATGATTCGTGCACGTCTAACCGTTGTAGCCATGGTTTTGGAACACATAAAAACTGTGGATACTACAGTAAATGAACTTGAAGACATCTTCAATCCTTCGAAATGGGTTGTGTTCACAGCAGCTCTTAGAAACATGCTGGGGTTAATAAAGAAGGAGAAATGAGGGCGCCATCCACTCTCACATAACACATAACCCCCAAGAAGCTACCAACAGTTGGGCGTCAACCTTGGAGGACACCAGAGACCAAGGCAATAAAAAGTTGTTTGAGCCCAGAAGTCCTGAAGCGGAAAGGAAAACTTCCGTCATTGAATGAATGCCGCAAAATGCAACAACGCTTCAGCTGTCTGAAAAACCGTTCACCTGCTCAAATTAAATCGTATATCAATAACCAGCAGTTGAGGAGTTCGCGAAAAAACCAAAGGAAACGTGATTAAAGAATTAATTTCTCTATTCATGTCAAAAAAAGTTATAATTTCTCTCAATACCATGAGAACCTTTAGTTAAATCTCCTTGAATCTTTATTGCTCCTGCAGTGAGGTCGAAAAATCTTTGGACTTCTGGACACAATTCGAAAGTTAATGAAATATTGGGGTGTTGTTTGAAGATGCCTAGGGAAGCTAAATCCGAGTTTTCTGACCAAAAAAAAAAGCCTGAGTTCGATTGCGGGTGACTGAAAAACCGTGATTTTTTCGGACTTTTTTCAAGGTTTTTCGCCTATAACTTGAAAACTATGCATCGTAGGGGTATTTTTTATTTCATTTTCGGAAAGAGTATTAAATTTCCTTCAAATTTCAAACATCAAATTTTTTAACGGAATAGTTGCTAAGTTACAGCGTCCAAAGTACTTCAAATTTCTCAAAATGTAAAATTTTACTGAAAAATGCGTTTTAGCCTCAACATTCATATGTAGGTACATGCTATGACTCAAATGTATGTAAGTCATACATAGTACAAAATCCCCGACCCCCCCACCCCTGTACTCCTCATTCCCATCATAGTGAGGTGTATATGTATAATAGTACAAAACAATTTTTTTTAAAGTACATGAATGTGCAGTTATTACCTATGTATATGTATGTAATAAGGAAAATATAAATTAGTCCTGTGTCGTTCTTTGTCTTTTTGGCAGTGCTGGCTCATCAGCAGGTGTCACAGACGACAGGATGATGAGCCAGCACTGCCAAAAAGACAAAGAACGACACAGGACTAATTTATATATTCCTTATTACATACATATACATAGGGAATAACTGCACATTCATGTACTTGAAAGAAAATTGTTTTGGACTATTATACAGCGTACACCTCACTATGATGAGGATGAGGAGTACAGGGGTGGGGGGTCGGGGATTTTGCACTATGTATGACTTACACACATTTGAGTCATAGTATGTACATATGAATGTTGAGGCTAAAACATGCATTTTTCAGTAAAATTGTACATATTGAGCAATTTGAAGTACTTCGGAACGCCTGTAACTTAGCAACTATTCCGTTAAAAAATGTGATGTTTGAAATTTGAAGGAAATTTAATGCTCTTTCCGAAAATGAAAGAAAAAATACCCCTAGGATGCAAAGTTTTCGAGTTATAGGCGAAAAACCTTTTAAAAAAGTCCGAAAATCGCGGTTTTTCTTCCACCCACAATCGAGCACAGGCTTTTTTTGTCAGAAAACTCGGATTCAGCTTCCCTAGGCATCCCCCAACAACACCCCAACATTTTATTAACTTTTCAATTTTGTCAAGGCAAAAGTACCTCGCTGCTGGGGTATTATGTAATTTTCAATCTTCATTTCCCGGGCATTGCAAATGATGTTTCCTGCCACTATATTTTATGTGTCACAATTTGCCTAAGAATATTTTAAATCATTATTATAATTTATTATTATAAATACAATGTACATGTTTGTAATTCGTTTCTATTATCTATGTACTAAAAACCATAAATTTCATTTTCTGTTTTTTGCATTTCTTTAAACAATGCTATTGTAATTGTAATGCAATGTTATTGTAATTTTAATGCATTATTTTAGTATGTAGGCACTAGAAACCATACATTACATTTTCTGTTTTAATGCATTACTTATCTATGCAGGTAC
Organism: Microplitis demolitor; assembly: GCF_026212275.2. NCBI lineage: Eukaryota > Metazoa > Arthropoda > Insecta > Hymenoptera > Braconidae > Microplitis > Microplitis demolitor. The sequence continues at coordinate 19,979 of NW_026525976.1, forward strand.
TAAAAACCATAAATTTAATTTTCTGTTTTTGTATTTCTTTAATCAATACTATTGTAATTGTAATGCATTACTTTACTATGTAGGCACTTGAAACCATACATTTCATTTTCTATTTTAATGCATTACTTTACTATGTAGGTACTAGAAACCCTACATTTCATTTTCTGTTAATTGTATTTGTTCCTCACTGTGGTCGATGTTAATTGTGCTGAGTAATTTATTAGCAATAAACAAGTCTACCAGTCTCACAGTCTACAAGTTTTTTACTTTTTGGAGTCATGATCCTCGTTTATTATTTTGTAGAATGCGAGGGATAGGGTTGCGGAACCGGAGGGATGCTTACAGAAAAATGCCAGAAAAATTAGTTAAAATACTCTGGGAAAACATTGGGATGTTAAGGAAGTTTGAATTTCTGAATCTAGCACCTCTGAACAAGCGTGAGGACGAGTTCGTCCAGTCAGATAGCTCTGTGCGAAGTTGTCCAAATTTATTTCTGAATTACGGTACACTAATGTTGAAATGTGAGTCAACTTTATCCAACAGAAAACAGTTTGCTGTCATGCACTAATTTTGTCTTTAACCATCCCCACGTAAGTAAGCAGTGCCGAACATTCTTATTAATTATCCATAATAAACCTTGTTTTGTGTCTTAGTTTTGTTTGAATGGGCACAAAAGGAACTGTCTACTAGTGGTGTTTGGTACCTAACTAGCTAATAGCGACGTATAAATTTATTCCAAAATGAAATGAAAACCACAACTGAAAAACTTGTAAAACTTATAATGCTCACAGCAGTAATTAAATTCACAAAACTGAGGCTAGCCTCACGCCATTATACAACATAATTATATGGTAAAATAATAAACAGGTGATTGCAGAACAAAGGAGTCGAACAGGTGATGAGGTTGAAAATGAAGCTACTGGAGGTGGCCAATAATTGTCTATACAGGGTTGCTGGGAGAAGGTGTGTTGTCGTTGCTAACCAACAAGTGGGATACTGAAAATGCCTCTTGTTCCAATAGTAGACAAAACTGTATACTACTGGCAAATTTCAATTTTATTGAACAATGGAGGGTTTGAGATTTATTTCAATTTCCTTGCTCTGGCGGGAGTGGGGGAACATGACATTTAGTGCTGGAATAATTTGAAAATTATGCTTTTTTTAGGATAATAATTATATTCGATCGTTGTTTGACGTCAGATCGACTTCATATTCACGATTGAGTTTCTGTTAGGGTAGAAGCTCCAATTGTTGACACTATTAGAGAGGCAAATCATTCGACTCCGAGTTCTATGCAAGTGTTCAAGAAAATAAAACTTTCAGTAAGGTATTATGAATTGCGAGTTCCTTGGGAACAATTTGCACTTATTCGAGTTACTCCATTTTTTTTTTTCATTATCACAAACAAATTTTTTCAAACGTGGAATTTTGCACCCAATGTTGACACGTTTGCCCTCGGAAATTCCATATGTTGACATTTGCAGTTCCTAATGTTGACATCAATTCAAATATTGAATTAAATATTGTTTCCCTGTAGTTATTTCTCAAGGCAAATGAACAAAAGAGATTAAGAACATGTTATAATAATTCATGTTAGACTAGACATATTACCTGTATATTATATGTCATATGTCAACTTTAGGAACCGAATGTCAACATTGGGATCAGACGATGTCAAATTAAGGTTCCACTACGTATTAAAACGCGTTAAAAAAATCAAGTGCCTTGATATACTACAAATTTATTTAAACCCAACCATCAACTTAGCAACTTAATCAACTGTTTCCCTAATATTGAAAAAGGTGTCATCCTTAGGACACAAACCTATTTCATGAAACCCTAATGATGACACCAAACTTAACCATATGTTATATTGAAATTTAGGGTTTTAATGCTTACGAATTCTTCCTTATGATATTAATAGAGCAGGAAATGTGAAATATTAATTATTAATGATAATATTTGACTTGAAAAGTCTAGATTTGTTGACTTACCTCACTCAGCTGCGGGGGAAGGATGGCGTAGCTGGAGTGACTGTTATCAGCCGTCATCAGCTTCAATATCAGCCAGATGATTTATATATGTAATTATAACTAGTGGAACCGGCCGACCTCAATACTTACATTGTTATCAGCAGAATGACGCCGATTTCGAGTACCTACAATGCCCTCAATACCTTATTTTTACATTTTGAAATTGAAGTGTCAACATTTGGATTAGTGTCAACAATTGGTGCTTTTACCCTATTCCGTCCAACCCTAAAGCCCAATGGAGTGCAAACCATGGGTCTAACGGTCTCATTCAATTCTAAATATTAAAAAATATGGATTTAAAATAGATGGAATAGAAAGTGTTTGAGCTAGAGCGAATTAAAATGTTCAACCCTTATTTTTCACCCCTTAGAAATGACTCAGGTCTTCAACTTGTCTCTCACATGGTCAAACAACTGGATTTCCAAGGCTTTTGTTTATGATTTCGCAGCTTTACGAATTAGCATTTTGCATCGAATTGAAGTGCTAAAATAAATGTTATTGCATTTTTGAAGTTTTCAATTTTGGTTTAAGTATTATTTTCAATAATGAACCTTTGGAATCGAGCACGAAAAAAAAAAAATTTCAACCCCCCCTCAATATTTGAGGTTTTACGTTTCAAGATACGTACAATCCAAAAATCGAATTAAAAAAAATCCGTTCGTACGCCGTACACGGCACTTTCCTTAGTTACCATGGACCAAAATTATTGAAATTTGGTATACCGGCCCCGTTCGGGGTCTAGTTGTGCCGCGAAGCTTGGCGTTACCGTCAGTCTTCTCTAAGGGGTAGAAAATAGGGGATGAAATTTTCAAAACGCCCTAGCTCGTACATTTCAAATAGGAAGGTAATTTTTTCCATCGATTTAAAATAGAACACAATTTTTAGCGTCGAATGAGACCTTGCGGAGCATTTTAGGACCAACCGTTCGCTCCCTGTAAGGACTTAAGGGTTGAAGGACAAAAAGAGCAGAAACACGAGTGTGAATCGCAATGTTTGAGGTACTACTCTCTGCATCGAAGATTTAGCTCGCAGATCAGCAGTGTCAAAAATGGAGCTCCCAGATCAGCTGAGTCAAAAATGGAGCTCTCAGATCAGCTGAGTCGAAAATGGAGCTCTCAGATCAGCTGAGTCGAAAATGGAGCTCTCAGATCAGCAGAGTCGAAAATGGAGCTCCCAGATCACCTGAGTCGAGAATGGAGCTCTCAGATCAGCTGAGTCGAAAATGGAGCTCTCAGATCAGCCGAGCGGCTCCCAAAGCCGCTAGACATATCCATAATCTATTGTTTTTCCCATCAAGGGGGAGATTTCAAAGTTTCTCCACATTTGGTTTCTAAT
>NW_026525977.1:0-15000 GCF_026212275.2 Microplitis demolitor
ATAATAATAATAATAATAATAATAATAATGATAATAATAATAATAATAAAAATAATAATAATAATAATAATAATAATAATAATAATAATAATAATAATAATAATAATAATAATAATAATAATGATAATAATAATAATAATAATAATAATTATGTTTATAATAATAATGATAATAATAATAATAATAATAATAATAATAATAATAATAATAATAATAATAATAATAATAATAATAATGATAATAATAATAATAATAATAATAACATTAATAATAATAATAATAATAATGATAATAATAATAATAATAATAATAATAATAATAATAATAATAATAATAATAATAATAATAATAATAATGATAATAATAATAATAATAATAATAATAATAATAATTATAATAATATTAATAATAATGATAATAATAAAAATAATAATAATAATAATAATAATAATTATGTTTATAATAATAATGATAATAATAATAATAATAATAATAATAATAATAATAATAATAATAATAATAATAATAATAATAATAATAATTATAATAATAATAATAATAACAATAATAATAATAATAATAATAATTATGTTTATAATAATAATGATAATAATAATAATAATAATAATAATAATAATAATAATGATAATAATAATAATGATAATGATAATAATAATAATCGTGATTGGTCGCAAACTGAAACTATTCAAAAGTTCCGGGAATTTCCTTATTTTGTTTATACATGTCTAAATAGACGTCTTAAGCTTAATCTAACTTGGTTCTAGTCATTTGGAACAAACTTAGAAAATTGCATTTCCCGGTTATCATAAGTCGAAAACTGCAACTTTTCAAATGTTCTCGGAACTGCTCAAATTTGTTTATGTACATCCAAATAGACGTCCTGAGCTTGGTTTCACAGAGTTCGAGTCATTTAGAACAAATTTAAAAAATTTCATCTCCGCGTTGTAATTAGTCGAAAACTTCAACTTTTCAAATGTTCTCGGAAATGCCTTATTGTGCTTGTATACGATTAAATAGAGGTCTCTAGCTTAGTTTGACGGAGTTCTAGTCATTTGGAACGAAATTGAAAAATTGCATCTCCGCGTAATTGGTCGAAAACTGCAACTTTTCAAAAGTTCCGGGAATTTCCTTATTTTGTTTATACATGTCTCTAAATAGACGTCTTAAGCTTAATCTAACTTAGTTCTAGTCATTTGGAACAAATTTAGAAAATTGCATTTCCCGGTTATAATAAGTCGAAAACTGCAACTCTTCAAATGTTCTCGGAAATGCCTTATTGTGCTTGTATACGTAAAAATACACATCTTTAGCTTAGTTTGACGGAGTTCTAGTCATTTGGAACAAATTTAGAAAATTGCATTTCCCGGTTATAATAAGTCGAAACCTGCAACTCTTCAAATGTTCTCGGAAATGCCTTATTGTGCTTATATACGTAAAAATACACATCTTTAGCTTAGTTTAACGGAGTTCTAATTATTTGGAACGAAATTGAAAAATTGCATCTCCCCGTCATGATTAGCCGAAAACTTCAACTTTTCAAAACTTCTCGAAAATTCCTCATTCTGCTTATATACGTATAAATAGAGGTCTTCAGCTTAGTTCGACCGAGTTCTAGTTATTTGGAACGAATTTGAAAAATTTCATCTTCGCGTAATTGGTCGAAAACTGCAACTTTTTAAATGTTCTTGGAACTGCTCAAATTTGTTTATGTACATCCAAATAGACGTCCTGAGCTTGGTTTCACAGAGTTCGAGTCATTTAGAACAAATTTAAAAAATTTCATCTCCGCGTTGTAATTAGTCGAAAACTTCAACTTTTCAAATTTTCTCGGAAATGCCTTATTGTGCTTATATACGTAAAAATACACATCTTTAGCTTAATTTGACGGAGTTCTAGTCATTTGGAACAAATTTAGAAAATTGCATTTCCCGGGTATAATAAGTCGAAAACTGCAACTCTTTAAATGTTCTCGGAAATGCCTTATTGTGCTTATATACGTAAAAATACACATCTTTAGCTTAATTTGACGGAGTTCTAGTCATTTGGAACAAATTTAGAAAATTGCATTTCCCGGTTATCATAAGTCGAAAACTGCAACTTTTCAAATGTTCTCGGAACTGCTCAAATTTGTTTATGTACATCCAAATAGACGTCCTGAGCTTGGTTTCACAGAGTTCGAGTCATTTAGAACAAATTTAAAAAATTTCATCTCCGCGTTGTAATTAGTCGAAAACTTCAACTTTTCAAATGTTCTCGGAAATGCCTTATTGTGCTTGTATACGATTAAATAGAGGTCTCTAGCTTAGTTTGACGGAGTTCTAGTCATTTGGAACGAAATTGAAAAATTGCATCTCCGCGTAATTGGTCGAAAACTGCAACTTTTCAAAAGTTCCGGGAATTTCCTTATTTTGTTTATACATGTCTCTAAATAGACGTCTTAAGCTTAATCTAACTTAGTTCTAGTCATTTGGAACAAATTTAGAAAATTGCATTTCCCGGTTATAATAAGTCGAAAACTGCAACTCTTCAAATGTTCTCGGAAATGCCTTATTGTGCTTGTATACGTAAAAATACACATCTTTAGCTTAGTTTGACGGAGTTCTAGTCATTTGGAACAAATTTAGAAAATTGCATTTCCCGGTTATAATAAGTCGAAACCTGCAACTCTTCAAATGTTCTCGGAAATGCCTTATTGTGCTTATATACGTAAAAATACACATCTTTAGCTTAGTTTAACGGAGTTCTAATTATTTAGAACGAAATTGAAAAATTGCATCTCCCCGTCATGATTAGCCGAAAACTTCAACTTTTCAAAACTTCTCGAAAATTCCTCATTCTGCTTATATACGTATAAATAGAGGTCTTCAGCTTAGTTCGACCGAGTTCTAGTTATTTGGAACGAATTTGAAAAATTTCATCTTCGCGTAATTGGTCGAAAACTGCAACTTTTTAAATGTTCTTGGAACTGCTCAAATTTGTTTATGTACATCCAAATAGACGTCCTGAGCTTGGTTTCACAGAGTTCGAGTCATTTAGAACAAATTTAAAAAATTTCATCTCCGCGTTGTAATTAGTCGAAAACTTCAACTTTTCAAATTTTCTCGGAAATGCCTTATTGTGCTTATATACGTAAAAATACACATCTTTAGCTTAATTTGACGGAGTTCTAGTCATTTGGAACAAATTTAGAAAATTGCATTTCCCGGGTATAATAAGTCGAAAACTGCAACTCTTTAAATGTTCTCGGAAATGCCTTATTGTGCTTATATACGTAAAAATACACATCTTTAGCTTAATTTGACGGAGTTCTAGTCATTTGGAACAAATTTAGAAAATTGCATTTCCCGGTTATCATAAGTCGAAAACTGCAACTTTTCAAATGTTCTCGGAACTGCTCAAATTTGTTTATGTACATCCAAATAGACGTCCTGAGCTTGGTTTCACAGAGTTCGAGTCATTTAGAACAAATTTAAAAAATTTCATCTCCGCGTTGTAATTAGTCGAAAACTTCAACTTTTCAAATGTTCTCGGAAATGCCTTATTGTGCTTGTATACGATTAAATAGAGGTCTCTAGCTTAGTTTGACGGAGTTCTAGTCATTTGGAACGAAATTGAAAAATTGCATCTCCGCGTAATTGGTCGAAAACTGCAACTTTTCAAAAGTTCCGGGAATTTCCTTATTTTGTTTATACATGTCTCTAAATAGACGTCTTAAGCTTAATCTAACTTAGTTCTAGTCATTTGGAACAAATTTAGAAAATTGCATTTCCCGGTTATAATAAGTCGAAAACTGCAACTCTTCAAATGTTCTCGGAAATGCCTTATTGTGCTTGTATACGTAAAAATACACATCTTTAGCTTAGTTTGACGGAGTTCTAGTCATTTGGAACAAATTTAGAAAATTGCATTTCCCGGTTATAATAAGTCGAAACCTGCAACTCTTCAAATGTTCTCGGAAATGCCTTATTGTGCTTATATACGTAAAAATACACATCTTTAGCTTAGTTTAACGGAGTTCTAATTATTTGGAACGAAATTGAAAAATTGCATCTCCCCGTCATGATTAGCCGAAAACTTCAACTTTTCAAAACTTCTCGAAAATTCCTCATTCTGCTTATATACGTATAAATAGAGGTCTTCAGCTTAGTTCGACCGAGTTCTAGTTATTTGGAACGAATTTGAAAAATTTCATCTTCGCGTAATTGGTCGAAAACTGCAACTTTTTAAATGTTCTTGGAACTGCTCAAATTTGTTTATGTACATCCAAATAGACGTCCTGAGCTTGGTTTCACAGAGTTCGAGTCATTTAGAACAAATTTAAAAAATTTCATCTCCGCGTTGTAATTAGTCGAAAACTTCAACTTTTCAAATTTTCTCGGAAATGCCTTATTGTGCTTATATACGTAAAAATACACATCTTTAGCTTAATTTGACGGAGTTCTAGTCATTTGGAACAAATTTAGAAAATTGCATTTCCCGGGTATAATAAGTCGAAAACTGCAACTCTTTAAATGTTCTCGGAAATGCCTTATTGTGCTTATATACGTAAAAATACACATCTTTAGCTTAATTTGACGGAGTTCTAGTCATTTGGAACAAATTTAGAAAATTGCATTTCCCGGTTATAATAAGTCGAAAACTGCAACTCTTCAAAAGTTCTCGGAAATGCCTTATTGTGCTTACATACGTAAAAATACACATCTTTAGCTTAGTTTGACGGAGTTCTAATTATTTGGAACGAAATTGAAAAATTGCATCTCCCCGTCATGAGTAGCCGAAAACATCAACTTGTCAAAACTTCTCGGAAATTTCTCATTCTGCTTATATACGTATAAATAGAGGTCTTCAGCTTAGTTCGACCGTGTTCTAGTTATTTGGAACGAATTTGAAAAATTTCATCTCCGCGTAATTGGTCGAAAACTGCAACTTTTCAAAAGTTCCGGGAATTTCCTTATTTTGTTTATACACGTCTCTAAATAGACGTCTTAAGCTTAATCTAACTTAGTTCTAGTCATTTGGACAAATTTAGAAAATTGCATTTCCCGGTTATAATAAGTCGAAAACTGCAACTATTTAAATGTTCTCGGAAATGCCTTATTGTGCTTATATACGTAAAAATACACATCTTTAGCTTAGTTTAACGGAGTTCTAATTATTTGGAACGAAATTGAAAAATTGCATCTCCCCGTCATGATTAGCCGAAAACTTCAACTTTTCAAAACTTCTTGAAAATTTCTCATTCTGCTTATATACGTATAAATAGATGTCTTCAGCTTAGTTCGACCGAGTTCTAGTTATTTGGAACGAATTTGAAAAATTTCATCACCGCGTAATTGGTCGAAAACTGCAACTTTTCAAATGTTCTCGGAACTGCTCAAATTTGTTTATGTACATCCAAATAGACGTCCTGAGCTTGGTTTCACAGAGTTCGAGTCATTTAGAACAAATTTAAAAAATTTCATCTCCGCGTTGTAATTAGTCGAAAACTGCAACTTTTCAAATGTTCTCGGAAATGCCTTATTGTGCTTATATACGTAAAAATACACATCTTTAGCTTAGTTTGACGGAGTTCTAGTCATTTGGAACAAATTTAGAAAATTGCATTTCCCGGTTATAATAAGTCGAAAACTGCAACTCTTCAAATGTTCTCGGAAATGCCTTATTGTGCTTATATACGTAAAAATACACATCTTTAGCTTAGTTTGACGGAGTTCTAGTCATTTGGAACAAATTTAGAAAATTGCATTTCCCGGTTATAATAAGTCGAAAACTGCAACTCTTCAAATGTTCTCGGAAATGCCTTATTGTGCTTATATACGTAAAAATACACATTTTTAGCTTAGTTTGACGGAGTTCTAGTCATTTGGAACAAATTTAGAAAATAGCATTTCCCGGTTATAATAAGTCGAAAACTGCAACTCTTCAAAAGTTCTCGGAAATGCCTTATTGTGCTTACAAACGTAAAAATACACATCTTTAGCTTAGTTTGACGGAGTTCTAATTATTTGGAACGAAATTGAAAAATTGCATTTCCACGTCATGAGTAGCCGAAAACATCAACTTTTCAAAACTTCTCGGAAATTTCTCATTCTGCTTATATACGTATAAATAGAGGTCTTCAGCTTAGTTCGTCCGAGTTCTAGTTATTTGGAACAAATTTGAAAAATTTCATCTCCGCGTAATTGGTCGAAAACTGCAACTTTTCAAATGTTCTCGGAACTGCTCAAATTTGTTTATGTACATCCAAATAGACGTCCTGAGCTTGGTTTCACAGACTTCGAGTCATTTAGAACAAATTTGAGAAATTCCATCTCATCATTGTAATTGGTCGGAAACTTCAACTTTTCAAATGTTCTCGGAAAATGCCTTATTGTGCTTATGTAAGTAAAAATACACATCTTTAGCTTAGTTTGACGGAGTTCTAGTCATTTGGAACAAATTTAGAAAATTGCATTTCCCGGTTATAATAAGTCGAAAACTGCAACTCTTCAAATGTTCTCGGAAATGCCTCATTGTGCTTATATACGTAAAAATACACATTTTTAGCTTAGTTTGACGGAGTTCTAGTCATTTGGAACGAAATTGAAAAATTGCATTTCCACGTCATGAGTAGCCGAAAACATCAACTTTTCAAAACTTCTCGGAAATTTCTCATTCTGCTTATATACGTATAAATAGAGGTCTTCAGCTTAGTTCGTCCGAGTTCTAGTTATTTGGAACAAATTTGAAAAATTTTATCTCCGCGTAATTGGTCGAAAACTGCAACTTTTCAAATGTTCTCGGAACTGCTCAAATTTGTTTATGTACATCCAAATAGACGTCCTGAGCTTGGTTTCACAGAGTTCGAGTCATTTAGAACAAATTTGAGAAATTCCATCTCATCATTGTAATTGGTCGGAAACTTCAACTTTTCAAATGTTCTCGGAAAATGCCTTATTGTGCTTATGTAAGTAAAAATACACATCTTTAGCTTAGTTTGACGGAGTTCTAGTCATTTGGAACAAATTTAGAAAATTGCATTTCCCGGTTATAATAAGTCGAAAACTGCAACTCTTCAAATGTTCTCGGAAATGCCTTATTGTGCTTATATACGTAAAAATACACATTTTTAGCTTAGTTTGACGGAGTTCTAGTCATTTGGAACAAATTTAGAAAATTGCATTTCCCGGTTATAATAAGTCGAAAACTGCAACTCTTCAAAAGTTCTCGGAAATGCCTTATTGTGCTTACAAACGTAAAAATACACATCTTTAGCTTAGTTTGACGGAGTTCTAATTATTTGGAACGAAATTGAAAAATTGCATTTCCACGTCATGAGTAGCCGAAAACATCAACTTTTCAAAACTTCTCGGAAATTTCTCATTCTGCTTTTATACGTATAAATAGAGGTCTTCAGCTTAGTTCGACCGAGTTCTAGTTATTTGGAACGAATTTGAAAAATTTCATCTCCGCGTAATTGGTCGAAAACTGCAACTTTTCAAAAGTTCCGGGAATTTCCTTATTTTGTTTATACACGTCTCTAAATAGACGTCTTAAGCTTAATCTAACTTAGTTCTAGTCATTTGGACAAATTTAGAAAATTGCATTTCCCGGTTATAATAAGTCGAAAACTGCAACTATTTAAATGTTCTCGGAAATGCCTTATTGTGCTTATATACGTAAAAATACACATCTTTAGCTTAGTTTAACGGAGTTCTAATTATTTGGAACGAAATTGAAAAATTGCATCTCCCCGTCATGATTAGCCGAAAACTTCAACTTTTCAAAACTTCTTGAAAATTTCTCATTCTGCTTATATACGTATAAATAGATGTCTTCAGCTTAGTTCGACCGAGTTCTAGTTATTTGGAACGAATTTGAAAAATTTCATCACCGCGTAATTGGTCGAAAACTGCAACTTTTCAAATGTTCTCGGAACTGCTCAAATTTGTTTATGTACATCCAAATAGACGTCCTGAGCTTGGTTTCACAGAGTTCGAGTCATTTAGAACAAATTTAAAAAATTTCATCTCCGCGTTGTAATTAGTCGAAAACTGCAACTTTTCAAATGTTCTCGGAAATGCCTTATTGTGCTTATATACGTAAAAATACACATCTTTAGCTTAGTTTGACGGAGTTCTAGTCATTTGGAACAAATTTAGAAAATTGCATTTCCCGGTTATAATAAGTCGAAAACTGCAACTCTTCAAATGTTCTCGGAAATGCCTTATTGTGCTTATATACGTAAAAATACACATCTTTAGCTTAGTTTGACGGAGTTCTAGTCATTTGGAACAAATTTAGAAAATTGCATTTCCCGGTTATAATAAGTCGAAAACTGCAACTCTTCAAATGTTCTCGGAAATGCCTTATTGTGCTTATATACGTAAAAATACACATTTTTAGCTTAGTTTGACGGAGTTCTAGTCATTTGGAACAAATTTAGAAAATAGCATTTCCCGGTTATAATAAGTCGAAAACTGCAACTCTTCAAAAGTTCTCGGAAATGCCTTATTGTGCTTACAAACGTAAAAATACACATCTTTAGCTTAGTTTGACGGAGTTCTAATTATTTGGAACGAAATTGAAAAATTGCATTTCCACGTCATGAGTAGCCGAAAACATCAACTTTTCAAAACTTCTCGGAAATTTCTCATTCTGCTTATATACGTATAAATAGAGGTCTTCAGCTTAGTTCGTCCGAGTTCTAGTTATTTGGAACGAATTTGAAAAATTTCATCTCCGCGTAATTGGTCGAAAACTGCAACTTTTCAAATGTTCTCGGAACTGCTCAAATTTGTTTATGTACATCCAAATAGACGTCCTGAGCTTGGTTTCACAGAGTTCGAGTCATTTAGAACAAATTTAAAAAATTTCATCTCCGCGTTGTAATTAGTCGAAAACTTCAACTTTTCAAATGTTCTCGGAAATGCCTTATTGTGCTTATATACGTAAAAATACACATCTTTAGCTTAATTTGACGGAGTTCTAGTCATTTGGAACAAATTTAGAAAATTGCATTTCCCGGGTATAATAAGTCGAAAACTGCAACTCTTCAAAAGTTCTCGGAAATGCCTTATTGTGCTTACAAACGTAAAAATACACATCTTTAGCTTAGTTTGACGGAGTTCTAATTATTTAGAACGAAATTGAAAAATTGCATTTCCACGTCATGAGTAGCCGAAAACATCAACTTTTCAAAACTTCTCGGAAATTTCTCATTCTGCTTATATACGTATAAATAGAGGTCTTCAGCTTAGTTCGTCCGAGTTCTAGTTATTTGGAACAAATTTGAAAAATTTCATCTCCGCGTAATTGGTCGAAAACTGCAACTTTTCAAATGTTCTCGGAACTGCTCAAATTTGTTTATGTACATCCAAATAGACGTCCTGAGCTTGGTTTCACAGAGTTCGAGTCATTTAGAACAAATTTGAGAAATTCCATCTCATCATTGTAATTGGTCGGAAACTTCAACTTTTCAAATGTTCTCGGAAAATGCCTTATTGTGCTTATGTAAGTAAAAATACACATCTTTAGCTTAGTTTGACGGAGTTCTAGTCATTTGGAACAAATTTAGAAAATTGCATTTCCCGGTTATAATAAGTCGAAAACTGCAACTCTTCAAATGTTCTCGGAAATGCCTTATTGTGCTTATATACGTAAAAATACACATCTTTAGCTTAGTTTAACGGAGTTCTAATTATTTGGAACGAAATTGAAAAATTGCATCTCCCCGTCATGATTAGCCGAAAACATCAACTTTTCAAAACTTCTCGGAAATTTCTCATTCTGCTTTTATACGTATAAATAGAGGTCTTCAGCTTAGTTCGACCGAGTTCTAGTTATTTGGAACGAATTTGAAAAATTTCATCTCCGCGTAATTGGTCGAAAACTGCAACTTTTCAAATGTTCTCGGAACTGCTCAAATTTGTTTATGTACATCCAAATAGACGTCCTGAGCTTGGTTTCACAGAGTTCGAGTCATTTAGAACAAATTTAAAAAATTTCATCTCCGCGTTGTAATTAGTCGAAAACTTCAACTTTTCAAATGTTCTCGGAAATGCCTTATTGTGCTTATATACGTAAAAATACACATCTTTAGCTTAATTTGACGGAGTTCTAGTCATTTGGAACAAATTTAGAAAATTGCATTTCCCGGGTATAATAAGTCGAAAACTGCAACTCTTTAAATGTTCTCGGAAATGCCTTATTGTGCTTATATACGTAAAAATACACATCTTTAGCTTAGTTTGACGGAGTTCTAGTCATTTGGAACAAATTTAGAAAATTGCATTTCCCGGTTATAATAAGTCGAAAACTGCAACTCTTCAAATGTTCTCGGAAATGCCTTATTGTGCTTATATACGTAAAAATACACATCTTTAGCTTAATTTGACGGAGTTCTAGTCATTTGGAACAAATTTAGAAAATTGCATTTCCCGGTTATAATAAGTCGAAAACTGCAACTGTTCAAAAGTTCTCGGAAATGCATTATTGTGCTTACATACGTAAAAATACACATCTTTAGCTTAGTTTGACGGAGTTCTAATTATTTGGAACGAAATTGAAAAATTGCATCTCCGCGTAATTGGTCGAAAACTGCAACTTTTCAAAAGTTCCGGGAATTTCCTTATTTTGTTTATACATGTCTCTAAATAGACGTCTTAAGCTTAATCTAACTTAGTTTTAGTCATTTGGAACAAATTTAGAAAATTGCATTTCCGGGTTATAATAAGTCGAAAACTGCAACTTTTCAAAAGTTCTCGGAAACGCTCCAATTTGTTTATATACATCCAAATAGACGTCTTGAGCTCAGTTTCACAGAGTTCGAGTCATTTAGAACAAATTTGAGAAATTGCATCTCATCATTGTAATTGGTCGGAAACTGCAACTTTTCAAATGTTCTCGGAAATGCCTTATTGTGCTTATATACGTAAAAATACTCATCTTTAGCTGAGTTTGACGGAGTTCTAGTCATCTCAAACAAATTTGAAAAGTTGCATCTCCCCGTCATGATTAGTCGAAAACTTCAACTTTTCAAAAGTTTTCGGAAATTCCTTATTCTGCTTATATACGTTTGAATAGAGGTCTCTAGCTTAGTTTGACGGAGTTCTAGTCATTTCGAACGAAATTGAAAAATTGCATCTCCCCGTTGAAATTGGTCGAAAACTGCAACTCTTCAAATGTTCTCGGAAATGCCTTATTGTGCTTATATACGTAAAAATACACATCTTTAGCTTAGTTTGACGGAGTTCTAGTCATTTGGAACAAATTTAGAAAATTGCATTTCCCCGTCATGAGTAGCCGAAAACATCAACTTTTCAAAACCTCGGAAATTTCTCATTCTGCTTATATACGTATAAATAGAGGTCTGCAGCTAAGTTCGTCCGAGTTCTAGTTATTTGGAACAAATTTGAAAAATTTCATCTCCGCGTAATTGGTCGAAAACTGCAACTTTTCAAATGTTCTCGGAACTGCTCAAATTTGTTTATGTACATCCAAATAGACGTCCTGAGCTTGGTTTCACAGAGTTCGAGTCATTTAGAACAAATTTAAAAAATTTCATCTCCGCGTTGTAATTAGTCGAAAACTTCAACTTTTCAAGTGTTCTCGGAAATGCCTTATTGTGCTTATATACGTAAAAATACACATCTTTAGCTTAATTTGACGGAGTTCTAGTCATTTGGAACAAATTTAGAAAATTGCATTTCCCGGGTATAATAAGTCGAAAACTGCAACTCTTTAAATGTTCTCGGAAATGCCTTATTGTGCTTATATACGTAAAAATACACATCTTTAGCTTAGTTTGACGGAGTTCTAGTCATTTGGAACAAATTTAGAAAATTGCATTTCCCGGTTATAATAAGTCGAAAACTGCAACTCTTCAAAAGTTCTCGGAAATGCCTTATTGTGCTTACATACGTAAAAATACACATCTTTAGCTTAGTTTGACGGAGTTCTAATTATTTGGAACGAAATTGAAAAATTGCATCTCCCCGTCATGAGTAGCCGAAAACATCAACTTGTCAAAACTTCTCGGAAATTTCTCATTTTGCTTATATACGTATAAATAGAGGTCTTCAGCTTAGTTCGTCCGAGTTCTAGTTATTTGGAACAAATTTGAAAAATTTCATCTCCGCGTAATTGGTCGAAAACTGCAACTTTTCAAATGTTCTCGGAACTGCTCAAATTTGTTTATGTACATCCAAATAGACGTCCTGAGCTTGGTTTCACAGAGTTCGAGTCATTTAGAACAAATTTAAAAAATTTCATCTCCGCGTTGTAATTAGTCGAAAACTTCAACTTTTCAAATGTTCTCGGAAATGCCTTATTGTGCTTATATACGTAAAAATACACATCTTTAGCTTAATTTGACGGAGTTCTAGTCATTTGGAACAAATTTAGAAAATTGCATTTCCCGGGTATAATAAGTCGAAAACTGCAACTCTTTAAATGTTCTCGGAAATGCCTTATTGTGCTTATATACGTAAAAATACACATCTTTAGCTTAGTTTGACGGAGTTCTAGTCATTTGGAACAAATTTAGAAAATTGCATTTCCCGGTTATAATAAGTCGAAAACTGCAACTCTTCAAATGTTCTCGGAAATGCCTTATTGTGCTTATATACGTAAAAATACACATCTTTAGCTTAATTTGACGGAGTTCTAGTCATTTGGAACAAATTTAGAAAATTGCATTTCCCGGTTATAATAAGTCGAAAACTGCAACTGTTCAAAAGTTCTCGGAAATGCCTTATTGTGCTTACATACGTAAAAATACACATCTTTAGCTTAGTTTGACGGAGTTCTAATTATTTGGAACGAAATTGAAAAATTGCATCTCCCCGTCGTAATTGGTCGAAAACTGCAACTTTTCAAATGTTCTCGGAAATGCTTAAATTTGTTTGTGTACATCCAAATAGACGTCTTGAGCTTGATTTCACAGAGTTCGAGTAATTTAGAACAAATTTAAAAAATTTCATCTCCGCGTTGTAATTATTCGAAAACTTCAACTTTTCACATGTTCTCGGAAATGCCTTATTGTGCTTATATACGTAAAAATACACATCTTTAGCTTAGTTTGACGGAGTTCTAATCATTTGCAACGATATTGAAAAATTGCATCTCCCCGTCGTGATTAGTCGAAAACTTCAACTTTTCAAAAGTTCTCGGAAATTCCTTATTCTGCTTATATACGTATAAATAGAGTTCTTCAGCTTAGTTTGACGGAGTTCTAGTCATTTGGAACAAATTTGAAAAATTCCATCTTGGCGTTGTGATTGGTCGAAAACTGAAACTTTTCAAAAGTTCCGGGAATTTCCTTATTTTGTTTATACATGTCTAAATAGACGTCTTAAGCTTAATCTAACTTGGTTCTAGTCATTTAGAACAAATTTAGAAAATTGCATTTCCCGATTATAATAAGTCGAAAACTGCAACTTTTCGAACTCTGTGAAACCAAGCTCAAGACGTCCATTTGGATGTATATAAACAAATTGGAGCATTTCCGAGAACTTTTGAAAAGTTGCAGTTTTCGACTTATTATAACCGGGAAATTCAATTTTCTAAATTTGTTCCAAATGACTAGAACCAAGTTAGATTGAGCTTAAGACGTCTATTAAGACATGTATAAACAAAATAAGGAAATTCCCGGAACTTTTGAAAAGTTTCAATTTTCGACCAATCACAACGCCGAGATGGAATTTTTCAAATTTGTTCCAAATGACTAGAACTCCGTCAAACTAAGCTGAAGAACTCTATTTATACGTACATAAGCAGAATAAGGAATTTCCGAGAACATTTGAAAAGTTGCAGTTTTCGACTAATTACGCGGAGATGAAATTTTTCAAATTCGTTCCAAACAACTAGAACTCGGTCGAACTAAGCTAGAGACCTCTATTTAATCGTATACAAGCAGAATAAGGGAATTCCAAGAACTTTTGAAAAGTTGAAGTTTTCGACTAATCATGACAGGGAGATGCAATTTTTCAAATTTGATTCAGATGACTAGAACTCCGTCAAACTCATTTGAAGATGTGTATTTTTACGTATATAAGCACAATGAGGCATTTCCGAGAACATTTGAAAAGTTGCAGTTTTCGACTAATTACAACGCGGAGATGAAATTTTTCAAATTTGTTCTAAATGACTCGAACTCTGTGAAACCAAGCTCAAGACGTCTATTTGGATGTACATAAACAAATTTGAGCAGTTTTCGGAAATGCCTTATTCTGCTTATATACGTATAAATAGAGTTCTTCAGCTTAGTTTGACGGAGTTCTAGTCATTTGGAACGAAATTGAAAAATTGCATCTTCCCATTGTAATTGGTCGAAAACTGAAACTTTTCAAAAGTTCCGGGAATTTCCTTATTATGTTTATACATGTCTAAATAGACGTCTTAAGCTTAATCTAACTTGGTTCTAGTCATTTAGAACAAATTTAGAAAATTGCATTTCCGGGTTATAATAAGTCGAAAACTGCAACTTTTCGAACTCTGTGAAACCAAGCTCAAGACGTCCATTTGGATGTATATAAACAAATTGGAGCATTTCCGAGAACTTTTGAAAAGTTGCAGTTTTCGACTTATTATGACCGGGAAATTCAATTTTCTAAATATGTTCCAAATGACTAGAACTAAGTTAGATTGAGCTTAAGACGTCTATTTAGACATGTATAAACAAAATAAGGAAATTCCCGGAACTTTTGAAAAGTCGCAGTTTTCGACCAATTACAACGGAAAGATGCACTTTTTCAATTTCGTTCCAAATGACTAGAACTCCGTCAAACTAAGATAAAGATGTGTATTTTTACGTATATAAGCACAATAAGGCATTTCCGAGAACATTTGAAGAGTTGCAGTTTTCGACTTATTATAACCGGGAAATGCAATTTTCTAAATTTGTTCCAAATGACTAGAACTAAGTTAAATTAAGCTTAAGACGTCTATTTAGACATGTATAAACAAAATAAGGAAATTCCCGGAACTTTTGAAAAGTCG
>NW_026525978.1:0-20980 GCF_026212275.2 Microplitis demolitor
AAAGCACAGCAGGTAAATTAAAAATAAATTAAAAAAATTTGTAATTTATTTTCAGTATGTCTATAAAGTATTTTAAATTTATTACAATAAATTTTTTAAGTAAAAACCATTGTTCAGCGAATAACTTTTTAATTATAAAATATTGAAGTAATAATTAATAAACTAAAATAAACAATACGATTAGAATTTCATGCCGCTGGAAAATAAAAAAGAAGAAATTGAGTAATAAAGGATTTGATGAAAAATATGAACGATTCAAGAGTTTAAACCAGACTGACGACAATGTCCAAGTGATAACCACTGCATTGGACGTTGTCAAACAATAAAGGCTTTTCATACAAAGGCTCACTGACATTCCTATCCATTGGTACATGCTTCAAGTGTATACCAGTAGTACAAGTAGTAAAAGTAGTTGTAATAAAAGAGTGCAAAAGATAAAGAGATAGAGAGATAGGATTTTTACCTAGACAAAATAAAAAGTGTACATCCTTTCTCACTGGACTCAATATTAAAATACTTTAGCATATTATCTGACCACATAGAATTTATACAGCTTTTTTTTTGTTTTTAACAAGTTCTTTACATTTTAAAGGACGACGGAGTCCTTGTAAACTTTTGAACTCAACTATATTTTATTTTTTATTTCTTTTACGCACTTCAAGCGCGAAGCGCCGTGTGCTCAATAGACACTCGATTTTTTCTGATACTTCATTTACAATCAGCATTTTGTACAGTTCACTAAGATAGGTTTAAATTTATATCATTGGAAAGAAAATTTATGAAGAAATATTTATTATCCAAATCCTTCTGGTTTAATTATAATTATTTGAAACTTAACTGTTAATACACCAAAAATTTAGCAGCCATTTTACTATTGTCATTATTCACTTCTCTTTTTTCTTCTTCAACTATTGGCAGCAGCACTCGTGTAAGAAAGATTTTAAAAAATGTCATCTAAGAAAACTGGCGGGATATTTAAAAAAAATTTAATAAAAAGTACTGGAAGCCTAAAAAAGTAAAAAAATAAAATAATACTAATTATGAGCGATTGAGATGTGCACTTTTGGATTTTATAATTAGAAAAAATATAATTTTTAAAAAAATTTATCATTTTTTTCCAAATAAAAAAATTGTCAATCATATAAAAGAGAATTTGTCACGAACGATTTGTCTTGGGAAAGAGGTTTCAGATACGTACGAATCTATAATCCGATATATGAAAAGCTTCGATACAAAAATTTCCATATTTTTCTTTGTAAAAATCCAGTGGATCAAAGAAACTCTGAGATCTAAGATTCATGAAAAATATGTATATATATAAATATATATATTTAGGTTTCTTTATTTGTTGCTACTTTGGATATTCATCCCGACCACATAAAACTTTCTTACACTTTTTTATTTCAAATTTATTTTTTTTTTATCCTACACCCATATTTCCATGGAAAAAAATATTTATATACATAAATTTACAATATAAAATTCTCATACTAAATTATTAATTATATAGAAATAAAAGCAATTTATTTACTTTTTTTTCCAATGAATATCAGAAAATTGTTGTGTTTTAAACTTGTCGCGAGAACATAGCATAAATATTTTTTATTAAAAGGAACCTGAAGCGTTTAGTGGCATATGAAATGAGTAATGAGGTAGTAAAGGTGGTTTAAACGAATGAAAAAAAATATTAAAAGAAATAAAAAAAAAAAAAAAAAAAAAAATAGCTGAGCATGACGAACCAAGTGAAGCAAAGAGTTCGCTGCAGTCTCTCTGAGAATAATAATAATAATAATAATAAAACAAAACAAAAGTAATGATAAAAAAAGAGATTGAATGGAAAAGAAGACAAGTCGTACGAGTTGAGTGTAAGGGAAGCTTAGATATAAATAAGAAGGAGATAGAGAAGAAGCCAAAGAGAATACAGAAACGTCAGAAGATGAAAAAATATAAAATAAAAAAATTCTAATGGAGTAAGACTTGTAAATATAAACTTGGGAAATGACAAGTCTGCGATCTGTGGAATGTAACCGTAACATTTGAAAAAAATCGGTCTGTCGGTTGACCCTGCGGGCCAGCCCCAAAACTTCCCGCTGTTTTCGACCTCAAAGAGCTCGAAAACATTAGTGTAGATATATTTGCGAGCTCGAAAATGCTATCACATGCCATTGTTTTTTTATGATCTTTTCAAGCTCTAAAAAGTTACCTGTTATGCTGAAGTTTGAAAATTTAAGAATCGAAAATCATCAGTGAAGCGGTTTTTAAAATTTAGTTCCTGATTATGTTCACTAAAATAAGTGTATTGAGGCAGAAATCAATGTCGGAGTCAAAATCAAGATTTAAATAAATTTTGACTCATGTAAGAAACAAAAAATATGGAATATCCGGTAAAAATATTAAAAACTACGTTTTATCGATTTTTTTGTTGATAATATGATTTAAACTAAAAACCAAGTTCGATGACATTATATGATCGAAAGAAACCATAAAAAAGATGAGTTGGTATGATATCAGGCACATTTTGTTACGTTATATTATGATTTATCCGGAAAAAATAACATAAAATGCTATTTTTTTAACTTTTCAACGCCGATATCTTTTGAACTAATCAATCGATTTTGATAGTTGACGTGGCAATCGGCGCGTTTTATTGAGTTCTAGAGCTAATTAAAATTTGAAATCGATCGCGTCAGTCGTTTCGAAAATATTTAGAAAAAACCGTTTTTCACGATTTCTTTCTCCCGCGATAACTCTCGAACGAATTATCCGATTATGATGTTTGAGGTGGCAATCGACGCGTTTTATTGAGTACTAGAGCTGATTAGATTTTAAAGTCGATCGTATAAGTCGTTTTTGAGAAATCAATAAAAAACTAAAAAAAAATTTTTTTTTTTCGTAATTCGCCAATATTTTCGAGTCTATTCGATCAAATAATCTGAAATTTTCAGGAAAGTTGAAGGCCAACAAGCTCTTTCGATTGCCACCTCAACCATCCAAATCGATTCATTAGTTCAAAAGTTACAAAGAGTTTACATACATACACACACACACACACACATACATACACACACTCGGACATCATTCTGAAAATAGTCAGAATAGCTTCCTAGGACCTCAAAACGTCGACATCTGATGAAAACTCGATTTTCAAAAATCGGGGTGAAAACAATAACTTCCCGAAATTTTTGAAAATCGTCGATTTTCTTAGCGGGAAGTTAAAAAACTAATATTTTCTTTAAGTAGCAAATAAAGTTGTTTAATGATATGCATTATTATAATGTGTATTATTATTAAATTAATTAACTGGAAAAACATTGTTTTATATACAGTATAAATTAATGAGTGATTTACATTAATTGGAATAATTTCTGCTAAGTCAAACAGCGTCTAAACAGTACTTAATATTCGGTTATAAATTCGAGTGATTCGCCTCAAGCTGGGATATATATGTATATGGTCTGCTTTCCTTTCCTTTGCCTCTTTATTTATATTACACTGCTTCAACATCTTTTACAGGCTCATGCGTTTGATATTATAACATGTATAATGTATTTCTCACATGCAAATGCACATGTGTAAATAGACAAGGATCCACTATAACTAATTATTCATTACACTTTTGGATAATTTATTTTTTACCATACCTGCATTGGAAGTATAAATTCTAGTCCTGTTGAGAAATAGTACATTACAGACCATGGGAGAAAAGTAAGACATTGTAACCCGTGAGTGTAATCGCCAGAGCCGAAGGCAAACACATTGATCGGGAAATCCCAAGTTTTTCCATGAGGTGTAGATACAAATTTTTTTATCATGCCCGTATTTGAAAGTTTGAATTTTTGCTCTGATTTTCGCATGCGATAACTTTTAACATTCGTTTTATCATGAAAAAAAATAACGACTTTCTAACCTCTAAACAGGGCGGGAATTTAAACTTCCAGCGCAGGAGATTTGAATGATAAAATTTAATTAATTAATCAAACAAAATTAAATTTAATTTTAGTCAGTACTTTAATAAGTAAATTAGTTTACTATACATTTACGTTATCAAATTAAGTTGCGAAATATATAATTTAATAGATTTCATTCTCATTGTTTGGGACAAAAAATTAAAAGGATTTAAAAAAGAATCCTATTTCGAACACATCGCTAAAAATAAGAAGTTTATAAAATTGTCATTGTTTCTGTTATCAAAGCTACCAGTTGCGAGCTGAGTGGAATTTGAATGGCCCTATAGTAGATAAAATAATAATTAATTTTTACGCCATGAATTTTTTGTATATTCATCAGCGGATATAAAATCTATATCAAAATATTTTTCAGTATTTATTAAAATATTTTTTTTGTGTATACGTAACATACATGCATTATTTTTGTTTACTTTTTATTGTAAAATCCATTAATATTTTATATTTTTATTATTTACAGAATCATGATATAAAAGATAATTTTTTTTTATATAATAAAATTAACCTTTTGTTTGAATTATTTATTTTTAATAATAAAAATAATAACAACGTTAAAATTATTTTTGTTTCAGATTAAAAATCCTGGGTAAAGTTTTTTTGTCCAGGTAAAATTATTTAATAAAATAGTAATAATAATATTTTTATTTTGTTATAA
Source organism: Microplitis demolitor (assembly GCF_026212275.2). Taxonomy (NCBI): domain Eukaryota; kingdom Metazoa; phylum Arthropoda; class Insecta; order Hymenoptera; family Braconidae; genus Microplitis; species Microplitis demolitor. The sequence continues at coordinate 4,621 of NW_026525978.1, forward strand.
AAAATAAGATAAAAGTAAAAACGAGTAAATGGACGTACTAGGCGATTAACATTTATGTATCGGAGTGCTCGAAAACGGGTGGTGAGTCCATTAGCCAGTGGTCTGAAAGTAAAAAGAAACAAAATAGTGTAGATGCACGCAAAAATACCATAAGCCGAAATAACGCACGTAATAATAACCGAACAACCGCCCGATGGGCTCTAGAAATACTTGGACAACGAGAGCTTTGTATTTTATAAAACCCTAATGTAACGCAAGACTGCCCATATATGCTGGCTTTTCCGCACCTACTGGACCTCTTGAACCCTGCGAGCTTTCCGTTATTTCATTTACTTTTATTTTTTTTACATTACATTTTATCCAGCATTTATATAAATATAAACATACATAAACTTTTAAATCCTTTAAAAAAGGAATAGAACGCCGTAATAATGATTCGTATGAATTGTTGAGTTTTATTTTTACTCGGTAATAAAATAATAATATTTAAATTCATTAAAGTTTGTAAGCAAGTGAAGGTATTGGTCGCTCGATGAGACTCTGAAAGTTGAATATGGGAGGTAAAACTGGTAAAAGGGAGGAGTAGAGTTACGGTGTGATTGGGTCGCTGCCACTTAACATGCAAATTTACCAGTGGCGCAACTGCTCGAGGCTAGACACCAGTCAACCGGGCCAATACTTTAATTTACATTTAAAATTGCTCAAGGGTTGACAGCACTATCACTATCACTATCACTGTCACTAGTACTGTATACCAGTATCAGTCTTCTTTATTCTCTACACCACCATTTCATTGTTCATTATCGATACTTTTTAACTAAATCTCATCATCTCTTATTCTTTACTTTATTTTTTTTTTTTTTTTTATTTATCCATTGATTATAAATAACGCAAACAAGTTTTGTTAATCAAAGCATGTATTGTAATTTATTCAGTTTTAAAATAGAGTAGGAAAAAAACGATCCAACTTATTGTGTGATAACTCAGTTTTTTTTTATAACATATATGTCTTTTGATTATATTTTTGTTTTCTCTCTCTATTCGGGAGGATGATATCCGGCATAGAAGCAGTCAGTGGGTACGGGTATCCGTTGGTATATCATATCATATCCGAGTTCTCAGCTCTGTTTGAAACAAACACACACAGACACACGCACTCTATATACAGAGAGAGGCGGCTCATCGGGCAAAGCTTTGCCAATCGTGCTTTTTGTTCGACAGTGAGGATTTGGTAGTGTCACGCGTTGCCGACCGTTTCACATTACTTTACGATATCACGTCGCACCACCACACTCATCCTGATAATACACCCTTCGTGTTGGATGATATCACTCTCTCCTGTCATTGTCTATCCACAAACTTTCAAACCCTGTCAATGAAAAACGTGACAGCTATCCGGACCTCATATTATTTATTTATTATTTTTTTTTTATATTTATATTTGTTCATATAATTAATCTATTATTTAATGAAGAATTTATTTTTTTTTAGTATCGAGAATTGAATAAACGAAATTATAATACGATTATGGTAAAATTAAATTGTTTAGGTGTAAATATTTAACTGAAATGAGGAAACATCATCAGTTAAACGGTAAAGTCACAGTAATGTAATGGGTAATTGAATTGAGGGTGTAACAAGCATGTGGTTACATTGAACCTCAGAATACATTACAAAAGCTTTAATTTAACACGCTCGCGTGATGCAGAGAGGTGCAATACAAGTCGTAGTTGTACAGTTTAATATATTTCCTACTCAGCCTTCATCTCTTGATGATGACGCTAAAAGTTTAATACAATAATCTATTAAATTTATTCCTCTAGACTGGAAAATTTTAAAACTACCGCCGTCTCTGTAATAAATAATTAAGTTAAACAAAAAAAAAAAAAAAAGAGAGATTTAATTATTTTTGTCAGGGTTAGTATTTTTTAAAATTTAAATGTTGTCTATGTTTTTTATTTTACAACTCACATTGCAGCTGTCGACATTCCTGTGACACATGCGTGAAAAAACGTTTGCGACCTGCCGCTTTTACGATTTCACCAAGAGCTTTTTTCACGCACTTATGTAACCATAAACTTAAACACAGACAGACATAAAAAAAAAAAATATTTAAAAAAGGCATAGATAGATAAAAATTTGTTTTACGCATTTTTAATTTTAAAAATCTCAAATTGATGTTATTTTTTATTATTTACTTTTAAATAGTATATGGAAATAATAATAATAACCCCAGTTTAAATGTACGACGATTAAGTTTACGAAAATTCCTTCGCACGTCTTCGAGAACGACTTGCTGGTATGGCCGTTTCCTTGCTTTGAATATTTATGAGAAAATTAAAGACCTCATAAAATTTACTGATATTATCATTGAAATGATGACGCTCTGATGATACGGACTGGTATTTTTTTTTTTTTTTTTTTTTTATTTGAAATTAAAAGTTTCTTTTGTTTAAAACTTGATTTTTAGGGGGGATTAATTTTTTATTATATATATAAATATATAAAATACTTTATAAAAGATATTTTTCAAGTGCTAAAGCGTAAGCTCTATTCCAAAGAGATTTGAAACTCGGAGAAAGTTGATTCTTTTGAAAGCTTCAGCTTTCAAAAGTTGTTCGGTATCTTATTGAAGAAAAGCCTGAGACCCAAGACCGAGTACATAAGGCTCCTTCTCGCCCTTCTTCATCGGATTAAACATTGGGTAACCGATTGTAAATACAAGGAGAAAAGAGCTGGCTCGAGCATAAGTTGATTGTAAAGAAATAAGAATTTTATAAGCTCATCATAATTGCGGAAAAAATATACTTGTAACAAATATTGTCTACCATTTCATAAAGTTTTTGTTTTTCTTTGTATTTTAATTTATGTTTATTAGGGTGACCCAAAAAGACCGACAAATTTTTTTTCTAAACTTTTCCTTTCTCATAGCAGAAATATTTTCTGTTGTGTAAATTTTTGAATTGAATATAAAAATTTTTTTTTTTTTAATTAATAATTGTCCTTACAATTAGTTTGGTTAATTTTATATTTTCTGGAGTTATAAACTCCTTGGGGTTGTGTAAGACTATATTATTGAAAGTTGCAAAGAGTTCAAGGCGGGAACGAATCTAAAAGATGTTCTAGCTTTGAAAAAGTTGACGTAAAAACCAAGACGAGATCAAAAGAGCTACTAATTTTTTTTTCTTTGCTATAAAAGTGGAAAATAATTTCATTAAAAGAATAAAAAAAAAATATTAAAATGTTATTTGTTATTGAATATTTCGCGTTACTAAAACCATAAGGGCGTATCTCAAAATATACGCCCTTTTGGTTCTGCAGAACCAAAAGGGCGTATAAAAAAACTTTTTTGCTCCAATTAATGCAACAATGTTGACAACATTAAAATCTATGGAAAAAACGAAAAAATTTTTTTTTGTTTTACGCCTTTTTGGTTTTAAGAAAAAATTTTTTTAAAATCATAAGGGCGTATACTGTTTTTTCGATTTATTATCAATTACAGGTAAGAGTAAGAAAAGAAATTGCCAGGGTAATAAAAATTATCACTCCACACTTTAATTTATATGGACAAATATTTATTTAAGTGAAAGAACAAATAAAAAATAGAAAAAAAATAAATTCATCAGGGTTTTAGTCCTATACCATCTCCATCGTCAGGATCATCTGTACCTAAGAGTATAAAAAAAAATTTTTTTAATTTTTTTTAGAACATAACTTGAAAATAATAAAAAAATTTATAAACTATTACCATCGCTGAAAATTAATCTTTAATAATATTGATAATATTTTTGTGGGACGGTGCCTGATGCACAAAAATGATTTAGGTCATTAAACTTGCTTCGATATATTGGTATTCTAAAACCATAACAATTCTCAAGAACAACGGCAATTGATTTTTGAAAATAAAAAGAAAAAAAAAACAGGAAATAGAAAATGAAACCTTGATTGAAAAATGAAAAAATGCACCTTTGAAAAATTGAACAATCTAAATGTGCATTTCTTTAATTTGATTAAATTAAATTTCACAGCACTCATAGAATTTAGAATTTTTTAGATGAATTTTTTTCGTTCTCGAATTTTACATATTTTTTACATCAATTGTTGAATTAAAAAAATTGTGACAAGATTCGATCAAAATTAAATAAAGAAATTTGGTTTTTTATTTATATAAATATTTGTTCAGATAAATTAAGTTGTGGAGTGATAATTTTTATTACCCTTGCAATTTTTTTTTCTTACTCTGATCTATAATTAATAATAAACCGAAAAAATAGGATACGCCCTTATGACTTTAAAAAAATTTTTGCTTAAAACCAAAAGGGCATAAAACAAAAAAATTTTTTTTTTGTTTTTTCCATAGATTTTAATGTTTTCAATATTTTTAAATTGATTGGAGCAAAAAAAAAAATTTTATACGCCCTTTTGGTTCTGCAGAACCAAAAGGGCGTATATTTTGAGATACGCCTTTTTGGTTTTAGTAACGCGATTTATTCTTTATGTAGTTATATTAGCAAAGATTTTGAATTCCGTTGAAAGAAATTGAGACCTTGAATTGAAAGCGACTCTGAAAAAAATTTAATTCCGAATTTCACACCTCATATTTTGCTTATTGTTATTTTATATTTTTGACCGCAATAATTGAAATTTATATAAATTTATACGCAGTAAGATTTACGCGCGAGATATTTCTTTGCTCAAAGGATAATTACTCTAGTTTAATAAAGAACATCAGCAAAAGAAAAATATTTTATTATATAAATTTTTTTACTCACGTCAAAAAAAAAATAACAAAGACAAAGGTATCATAAAAAACAAAAAGAAAAAACGTTGTTTGTATCTTATTGAACCGTTAAATTGTATGATTAATTAAAATTCTATATAGCTATTGAATATTATATCAATTATGTTATTAAATATTTTAAAAATAAATAATTAAATTAATGAGTTTTTATAAAACAAAGTAAAATAAATTTTAAAGCTTGGCAGACAAAGTGCATCGGAAAAGCTAAATGTCGTAATTTCAATTACTGGAAACATAATTACTGACATATCAATTATTGGCGAACAGTGTGTATATACATCATCGAATAAGTGTGTCAATACTCACATTCTCTGTACACAAACCATCACTGCGTGTACCTTTAAAGAGTATCGATCGTTATCTCTCTTTGATAACCTTTTTGCTGCACTCATTAATTGTTTCTAAGTGCTCGGTTGTCAAACTAAAATTTTACTTTGTTTTTTAATAAACTAAAAATTTTAATTTTATTATATTACTTTTAATACAAATAAATTAGTGAGTTTTTTTAAAATCCATGGTTATATAATTTCAAGTCATCAATTGTTAGCATAAAAAAAAAAAATTATAAGAACACATGAGTTTGATGTTATTGTTAGTTGGAGTAATAAAATATAGCTTGCAGTAGAGTGAAATTTAAGATTTGTCAATTTGAGCTTGCAATATAAAAACATCGTATACGACACGATATCGAACATGAAAGAGGGAAAACTGAGTAGTAGAATGAGGCCAGACAACAAGTATAAAGTCAAAATAAAATTAATGGAAAAAAGAGAAAAAAGTATAAAAAGAAGGAGGAAAATTCTTTAAGGGAAAAGCTCTTCGTTTGCGATGGATTCTTAAGAGACGCGCAAGTATTTTTTTTTTTTTTTTTCATCTCTTTTTTTCTCGAAGCAAGCAGTTTGATCTGTCGACACCTTGAAATCGAAGCTGTTATGAGTATAAGTATAAGGATGAGTAGTCTTTGCTGTACGTGCTTTATCCTTATCTTGCTTTATTACAACGTTCCCTTTTTCTTTTCAGTATCTTGCCGTCTTATTTTTTTCCATTTGACCCAACCTCATTGGCTTCTTTATCCCTACTGATGTCTTTGCTCCTGCTTCTGCTGGTTCTTCTGCTACTGCTGCTGCTGCTGCATCGAATTTCAAATCACAATTATATTATGTATAGACGGAAAAAGTTCTGGTAATGTGATATACAACTCAGTTAAATGAAACATTTATTATTATTTTAATTAAATTAAAAAAGAAAATTCTTTGCTATCAATTTTGTTTATACAAAAAATAGTTTGAATTTTCAGATTTTAAAATCCTCGGATACACAAAAAAAACAAAAAAATAGTATTCACTTGTGTCAATACCAATCAAACATTTTTTTCAATATGCCGTTAATTTTTTTTCCGCTGGTTATTTGATGCTAAAAAATGTTGTAGAATAAAAGTCATAAAAAATATTTTTATTACAGCATAGAAATTTTTTTAGCAGAAACAATTTTTTTAAAAGTATGAAAATAAATAAAATTATTGTCATGTTTTGTCATTGGAATACTAATAAATATAAAAATGAATATGAAATATTCAACACACAAGTTTAACAAAAATGTATCCTTTGAAATTTTTAGGTTGAATTAAACAAAAGCAGGCTTGAAATTCCATAGTATGTTCATTAAATGGGTATTTGTCTCTGTAGTTCGGTCTGATGGGGTGATGGTATACTGTTATAAATTATGCGCCGCGAGTCATCGAGTGTGCAGTGAGCTGGCGACCGCGAAATGAAGCGACCACTCGACGATTATCCTAGCAATTAGAGTGTAGGTCCGAAATGCAAATTTACGAGGCGCGAATTTCCGATTACCACTGGCAACCTATAACCCACCACCCTATTCATCACAAACAATACCGCTAATTTTTTATCATTTTAGTTATAAAAGCACTAATAAATATCAATTAAAATAATTAATATTAATTAAAAGTATTTAATATAAATTATTATTATGATAAAGAAAAAGAGTCCAGTTAAATCCATTAAGGTTACTAAGATTTACCGTATCTCTTATTTCATCTGGTGTTTTAGAGGCAAAAGACTCTATATTGGTTATATATATACTGTAGGGGTGCGTCACCGTGTTGGTAGTCATCGTCGTGGACTAAACCATTATAAGATATTATGTACCCAGTGGGTAAGCAGGTGGGCATATGCAGCAATAGTTTTTAGCAACCCAGTAGTCATTTGTAACTTGAACGCCTTGGCTCCAAGGTTCGCTTTATTGCTGTAATAAAGATCTCGGTTTCTTACTGAAAAGCTTCTCCGATGCTAACTCAACCCTGCTACTATTATATTATTATATATATATACAAGTAGGGAAGGTAGTTAGTAAAGTAGCTCCAAGCTTTGTAGACTACGCTTGCTATCCCGTGGCCGACGATTTATGTAGATTAGAGAGTGGAAAAATATAACAAACAAAAAAAAAAAAAACATTTTTGTTGGATGAAGAAAGTCCCAAGAAAATAAATAATAAAGTGTGAGATACACTTTTATATTATAGATTATGTCCTGTGATATTAAATGTCCAAGTTTATTTGTGTGTAAAAAAAATTTTGCTACTTTGGCAATAACTTTTTACTTTAATAAATTACAGTAGTTTTTTTTTTTAATGAAATTCAAATTAAATTATTGATAAGGCGTAAACTATTTTTATTTAGTAATCTTGAAAAAGATGCCTTGAATATTCGTTCAATGGAAGTATAACAGGGAAAAGCAATCTGGGATTATCATCCAACCGCAAACTACATTGGGTTTCATCAACTGACAAATCACATTATTATGCTGTGTGACATCGAGTTAATAAAATCAATGAGCGTTCTAAATTTTAAACACTTTGTTAATCGCACACTGATAGTAATACATTACTTAATAATAATTTTTTTTTTTTATGTACAAAATAAATTAGTTTATTGTTATAATGAATAATAATGATAATATAAATAAATAAAATAGAGTTGATAAAAATTACATATATATGTATATTATATTGTAGAGAGTGGAAAGAAAATGTAGAAAAATAGCTCAATTTTGGTCTACGAAATTGCTTACTTCTCTTGTGTCACAACAAGTGCACGAGTTTAAATAATGTAGTCTTTTATTCGAGAAAAATATACTGGCTCGTCCCAAAGATGCTTGCTTAAGGGGCGGAATCGTCTAGAGAGCACCTGCGACTACTGATGACAGTATTTTTTCATTTATTATTATTTTCACTTGCTTTCATCATTTATAATTTACACAAACACACACCAACTGACACCAACATACAAACTTATTAATATTATAGACAGCATTATTTTTTTTCTACCCACTGGTTTAAAAAATTATATTGTTTTTACATCAATTTTACACTCGATTTTTAAAAATTCAATAAAGTGTAAATACTCAAGGTGTGAAAAGCTCAAATAAGAGGTATCGCTACTGTGCCTGCTGTTACTGTTACTGTTGTTGTTGTTGTTGTTGTTGTTGTATCAAACGATAAAGCTTGACACGACTGAAACCAACAGTTGGGGCCAGTGAATGCTGACAGTTATGAGTGATCGATCGGCGTCATCAAACATCTTGCCACATTGTTGGTTGATATTTTTACGGGGTTCTTCTCACGTTATTTTTATTGCCTGGTTTAGTTTTCCAATACGTTTTTTTTACCATTTTTTTTCTTTTATTACTTTAACTCGAAAAAAGAAATCAATAACTTTTATAGAGTTTTTTTTATTTATGAAAAAATATAATATAGGTATGATTTGTTGTATGTATCGCCTGAAAATTAATAGTAAAATCCTAAATACTACTATGCGTAGAGGTAAACCTTAAAACTAATTTTGGACGTATGTTAGCCTAGTGGTTAACAGACGAAACTTTTAATTCAAAGGTCGCGAGTTCGATTCCGTCAACAGTCAGAAATATTAAAACTATTAAATTCACTATCAACTGATATTATATTTATGTTTAGTTCTATAGAGTCAATATATATATATATATAACCAGACATTGAAAAGTTTAACCATAGATTCCTTGTAAAGTTTGACTTATTTAGCCCTTGGGTTTAAAATCCTCGAGCCTAGAGCCTAGAGTTCGAGGTCTAGAGCCCAGTGAAGAACTAACTCACGACCATAAAGAAAAAAGAGATTTGAGTAAGAAGAGTAGTGTTGGGAAATGAAACGGGAAAATATTCTGAAAGGCAAGAACGCAAATGTTCTTTTGTTGGTCACCCTTTCCCCCACTCTTATTTTATACAACAACCCAGAACTTTATTAATTGTGCGTTTTGTTATGGTAATTTTTAGGGAACTGACGAGGACCGCTATATCTTATTCACCTTTAAAAGATCACTGGGGACATTCATTGCTATGCTGACAATTGGAAAACTTAATAAAACACGCGCACCTCATCACACTGTTATTATTATTATTATTATTATTATTTCCGGTGCTTTTGTTTTTTATCCGCTTATTATTGTCATGATGTAAAAAAAAAAAATATAAAAATAAAACGTCAAGTTATTTATTAAACAAAATAAAAGTATTTCATTGAATTGCCAGCAATCAATACTCATAAACTGTTAGCAGTGTTGTTTCTTTTTAACAATGCAAAAAGTTGTAGCACTCAATCGCGTAATAAGCCGTTTGATCCATTGAGATTTTAGTTTGAGAGGGTAGAATAATGTTGGAGCTAACAATAACTTTTGTATAACAATAAGAAAAAAAAAAACTAAAGAAAATAAAGTTTAATAAGGGAGTGTGATTTGTGCGAAAGTTTTAAAAATTCCAATAAAATAAAAAAAAAAAATAGTTAATAAAAACACGATAGAAATTCCGCACATTGAAAACACAAATCTGGGTTTATTATTAAAACTTTACATCAATAATTAATGGAAAAATATATTGAAACGAATTTATTTGTTATATTTTTGAAATATAAATGAATAGTAACGAGAGCTGCATTAATAATACGATAATCCAATTAGTTTCGAGTAAATATTTGAAAGCTTAAAAATAAACAATGTACATTTGTATTTGTCTGAATTTGTATTTAATTAGTTAGACAATAATTAAAAGTAAAAATGAAATAAGCGCAACTGTTATAATATGAATTTAAATTAAATGAGTAAATAAAATGAAAAGTAAGAATATGAGTATTCAGGTAAAGCAGAACAGAGCCGAGCAGAATAGTCGTAGTTTCTTCACCTGGAAGAACCACCCTCTGAAATGCAGTCCATTGTCAAGCTTTATTGAGTAACTGCCAATAGCCTCGAATTCAATTTGACTACTGAACCATGTATGCGCCATTTAATATACAGAGATCGTACGTTTCTCAATAGACAGACTTTGCTGCTTCACCGGCGATATACGCGCGATACTCTCCGTATCCATCTCATCTAACCTCCGAGATCTCTATAACTTTATTTTATTATTTATTTTTTTTTTTATCAGAACTTGATCTTGGATACTGTGCGTATATGATATATATACGAATATCTTCGATACTTGATATTAGTTTATGAATCTCCACTTGGATTGCTTCAGCGTCGTCACCAATTATTGCTGGAAATTTTTTTTTAAATTCTTTTATTATTTTCCTGTAACTTTTTTTTTTTTAATTCATTTACTTTCAATTTTATCTTGAATACAATAACTGAAAGGTTTTAATCTTGCTGGAATTCTTAAGAATGAGAATGAGAATTCATCAAAGGTTTTCTTGCAGTATTCTATAATCAATAAAATGAATTCAATCAACACAACAGAATTTTCTTATTTATTCATTTTTAATTCAATACATTTCGATCAAGATATTAAATAAAATATTAAACACTTCTTTTTTTTTTTTTTTTTTTTTTTTTTTTTTTTTTTTTTTTTTTTTTTTCATACAAACAATTTTAATCAGTACTCTGCAAGGTAAAACTCTATTATTAAATCCTGTGTAATTTAATAAGATAATAAGTTAATAATACCAATAAAAATTTTACGGAGTGAATTTGGATTTAAATGAAAACCCGAATTTTCACAGTTGTTCATATATGTTTGTCATGGTTTAAATATTGTATTTATACCCTCAGAGTCACCCTACCCTCGATCTCAAGCATATCAGCTGGATTATGTCAGAAACCAACTCATGTCCTTTTTATCTCTTATCTTTCTTATCCGCATACCTAGTTTTACGATTAATATCAAATATCACATATTCTCGTGTTTTTATTACCATATATATCCGCAATCTTTATGTGTGTAGAAATTTAAAAAAATGTGGGAAAATTTTATTGGTTAGACTACAGCCGAAAATGTAATAAACGTGATAAATGTTTTAATATAATTATTTTTATTATCATGATATATAAATAAATTGTTGAGCTGGCTTAATAATAAGGATAATAACTATTAATATATCTATATAACAGTAATCTGATAATTAGACAGCAACACACATTAGTTTGTTATGGAAAATATATATATATATATATATAGTTGTATGTATTAGTACTAAACCGCGTGATTAAATGGAAATCAATAATCAACAAGAACCACAATAGCCGACTTGGTGCAGCATACCAGCACTCTTGTGCTCTCAAAGTGTATAACGACGCAGTTATACCCGAGGGCCACAGGATATTGCCAGCGATGGTGGAATCAACATACAGGAAACAAAGCCAGAGCTCTATCAACAAATTAGTCAACTCCTTGATAATACTATTGTTCATCTCCGATTAAAATAAGACAAAGAGATTATCATTATCATTATTATCATTATATCATTGTTTAATTGTCTTTGACCAATCTCTTGACCGTACTCTTACTATTCTATTCAATTTTATTTTTAAATTTTTTATTCTATTATTTAATACATTTTTATAATATATGACAGCTATAATAATAATAATAATAATAATAATAATAATAATAATAATAATAATAATAATAATAATAATAATAATAATAATAATAATAATAATAATAATAATAATAAATCAATATATTCAACTCACGTGTTTCCACGCAACGTCGCCACGTGAATTTATAGTTAGGGGATCATTTAGTTTCGGATATAATACATTTTGAGAATCAAGCTTCGTTATTAGCCCATGAATACTGGTTTAATGAGCAACCACGAGAGTACGTCAACTAATTTCGTCAATGACAATGTTCTCTATGAGCATTCAATGGGATTGCAAATCCAAATTTTAAGAGGTTTTAATTTATTTCACTGTAAAATTAAAGCCCTATACCATCTCTAATTAATAACCACAGCTATAGTAATTAATAATCGAATAATATTTATTTAAAATATATTAAAATTTAAATAAATGGGAGCTTGTAAAATTTATAAACTTTTTATAGAAATCATAGAGCTAGTATACGCAAAAGGAGAATATAGTGCATTGTCTTGAAATATCGAGACGAGACGAGAGACGGGAGCAGCTTGTTTGCCCTGTACCACCGAGGGCGTCTTTCCAACCCTCGTCATTGTGATACCATTATTGGAAACAGAATATCCCCTACCCCTGCCCTATTACTCATTCTCATCCTTCTCTTCATCGTCGACATTCACTTATGCTCTCTTTTTTTCTTTATATATATATATATATATATATATATACACGCACATATATACTGTTCCCCTCTTTCTTATACTAGTCCTAAAAGCCGTCTGTTAAATACAATTAAACATTGCCTGGTCCGTTACAAGCAGACGTTGCTCATGATTTCATCAATTACCACCGTTGCTACCTCAAATTCTCACCAATATACATATCAATCATTATTATAATTATTTGAAATTTAATTTAAATGAACCTCGAGTAGCTGTAGCAAATGTTAGCAGCATTCAAAATTAATGTTATTATTTATTAAGAAGAATATCTTAACGGATATCACCTCTGTGAAGACTAGTCTTAATTTTAGAGTTTGCCCATACTTGAACATTTTTAAAATATGACAAACACAAGCTTCGTGTGTAAATAAAATAAAAATAAAAATTATTTTATCTTTCCTTAAAAAAAGTATTTGTCTTGAAGGTAAAAATTCGAATCACGTATTTTTTTGTTCATCTTAATTATCAAAAAGTCATTGCTGAACTGGGTTTAATCCGTTGGCAACAAGTCGCCGCGGGGATCTAGAGAAAACAAGATTTTATTTCAAAGTTTCAGCTTTTCTCTCATTTTCTTTCTCTTTTTCTCCCTTACTATATGTATGTATATATAGATATATATATATATATATATATATAAACATAAGCCAAAAGTAGTTTGAGTACGCCGTGGGTGATGGGACAAAATTCATTTGGTCAAATTAAACAGAGTTTAGCAATTTACTCTTAATTCATTTGTCAAGCCAGCAGAGCAGGCTTGAGCGTCCATCAGTTTTCTACTCTCTCCCTTCCTCTGCTGATCCCTCACTACCGTATAGTTTCTACTTTTCTGTCGGATTTTATCTTTACTTATTCTACTTTACGTCACAGTTTATTTTTATATATACCACCTCGTCTATTTTATTATTCTTCGTCAGATTATTTTATTTTATTTCTCCCCTTTATTACTTAAGCCAACCTACCAAAATTATTTCACTTTATTTTATAGTATGTGGAAAAAAAAAAAAATTAAAAAAATAGAAATCATGTGAATGAATGACTTTAGTTTGTAAAGTTCGTTGAGTGTTTGTGTAAAAAAAAAAATACAAAGCGTCAAGTGTTTAGCCTTTTAAAAAATAAAAAACAATAGTTAAACCAGTGTCAAACTTGAGAGTCTCTTGGGGTAAAAAGGAAAGGGGTTCCACCAACTGTTCCTATTAGAAACTAACTCTCTTACTTTCCGTTGGTACCAAGACGACAATAAACACGAAGAGAACATGAAGATAACAGGAACAAGAAAACAAAAAGAGACAGAGAAAGAGGAAAATGCATCGATGCGTATTTTATCAAAGTCGTCTATCACACAAAGTACTTACTTGACTTTACCTTAACCTGCTTTTATAAAAGCTCAAGTAATTCAAGTTGTTTTAACTAGTTGCTAAATTTGCAATTTCAAATATAATCATTTGTATATATATATATATATATATATATATGTGTGTATGTATATTTCCTTATTATTCGACAAGGATTAATAAACCCAATTACCCGCCATAATTCAAAAAAATAAAATTTAATAATAATAATTATTTTATCTCAAGATATCAAGATTTAATGAATTAATTTGTGGTTTGAAAAGTTTTATATCCAATTATCTGATGATAATTTGATACAACAAAAATTAATTAAGGTATAATGAGAAAGTATAAATAAAATAGTTTTGTAATTAAATAATAACGATAAGATAATTTTCATGAGATTGGTTGAGTAATAACGAATTCCTAAAGCGAATAAATCGATGAGAGTCCCGTGAGAGATATGGCGTACATCAAAAGCTATCGACGCGTAAATTCCCAACGCGAACCATTCGACCAGTATCACTCGATTATATTGCGGTGTAAGCATATATAGTACCAAGGGTATTAAACCGTAAACCACTCTATATCCGTACAGGAAGGGCAGATAGCCAATGAGAAATTAAACAAGAAATAACATAAAAAAACCATCCACGAAATATTTTTATATTTGTTACAGCTAGAAATAACAGAAAATATTAAAAATATTTCATTTTCTTTGCAGTTTAATTTTAATATTTTCTGACTCTTAACGGGATCGAACTCGCGTCCTTTAATTTACAAGTCTCGACTGTTAACCACTAGGCTAAGATTAGTTTTAGATTTATACAAATGTTTGTAAATATGTATATATGTAATAATAATTATGTAAATATATGTATGTACAGTTTGTATACGATTTTATATGACTCTCACATCTACAGGTTCCAGGTTGATGTCAATAAATAAATTTGAAGACTCAAGATCACAAGATATTATTTGGATAATAAAAAGTACTGAGGTCAGGTTGGCGACGCGTATTCTTGGGGAATTAACACATATTCGCGATGTTATTGCTTGAGAATACACGTATTTGCCTGGCCGATAACATCACTCACGAGCTATAATCTCTCCTCATCGTCTACAGAATCTCTACTATATAGATTGATTATTAAAATATGAAATTATTTAATTGATTTAATGAAAAAACGAATTTATTATAAATTTATTGTCAGTTTTTTACAGGGCAGAATAAAAAAAATTCATGAAATCAAGTTAAGCTGAGAAAATTTTGTCAAATTGGTGATAAAAAAGTTTTTCATCCGTCGAAAACAAAAGGTAAAGTCTCACGTAAAAACCATTAATCTTTCTACCTTCTTTTTTATTTTTGTTGTTTGCTTTAAGATGCTACAAGTTGTGGTTCTACGCCAGATTACATTCACACAAACTTTTTATTCCCGATACATTGATGATTTATTATTTTATAAACAATTTAATTGTTTCCGATAATCATATACATTTATATCTATGATCTATACATAAATAAAAAAATCTGGGCGTCGGTTGACCCTGCGGGCCAGCCCCAAAACTTCCCGCTGTTTTCAACCTCAAAGAGCTCGAAAATGCTATCACATGCAATTGTTTTTTTATGATCTTTTCAAGCTCTAACAAGTTACCTGTTATGCTGAAGTTTGAAAATTTAAGAATCGAAAATCATCAGTGAAGCGGTTTTTAAAATTTAGTTCCTGATTTTGTTCAGTAAAATAAGTGTATTGAGGAAGAAATCAATGTCGGGGATCAAAATCGAGATTTAAATAAATTTTGACTCATGTAAGAAACAATAAATTATGGAATATCCGATAAAAATAGTAAAAACTACGTTTTATCGATTTTTTTGTTGATAATATGATTTAAACTAAAAACCAAGTTCGATGACATTATATGATCGAAAGAAACCATAAAAAAGATGAGTTGGTATGATATCAGGCACATTTTAGTACGTTATATTCTGATTTATCCGGAAAAAATAACATAAAATGTTATTTTTTTAACTTTTCAACGCCGATATCTTTTGAACTAATCAATCGATTTTGATAGTTGATGTGGCAATCGGCGCGTTTTATTGAGTTCTAGAGCTGATTAAAATTTGAAATCGATCGCGTCAGTCGTTTCGAAAATATTTAGAAAAAACCATTTTTCATCATTTCTTTCTCCCGCGATAACTCTCGAACGAATTATCCGATTTTGATGTTTGAGGTGGCAATCGACGCGTTTTATTGAGTACTAGAGCTGATTAGATTTTGAAGTCGATCGTATAAGTCGTTTTTGAGAAATCAATAAAAAACTAAAAAAAAAATTTTTTTTTTTTCGTAATTCGCCAATATTTTCGAGTCTATTCGATCAAATAATCTGAAATTTTCAGGAAAGTTGAAGGCCAACAAGCTCTTTCGATTGCCACCTCAACCATCAAAATCGATTCATTAGTTCAAAAGTTACAAAGAGTTTACATACATACACACACACACACACACACATACATACACACACTCGGACATCATTCTGAAAATAGTCAGAATAGCTTCCTAGGACCTCAAAACGTCGACATCTGATGAAAACTCGATTTTCAAA
>NW_026525979.1:0-19250 GCF_026212275.2 Microplitis demolitor
TTTCATTTTACGAATAAAAAAATTTGTTCTTTATCCTATTTATCGTACGGAAAACATCCTGCTGTTGCAACAGGATTCGTCCTGTTGCTGTAACATGAAAATCCTGTTGGTAACATAGGACTTTGTCCTATTGCTCCCACAAGACTGCGTCTTGTTGCAGCCCCTATTTTTTTTCGTGTAGCAAATTTTTTTGAATTAAGGATTTTTTTTCGTTTAACTAATAAAATTTTGGCTTTTTATATTTTTAATTGAAAAAAATTTTTTTTAGGCCGAAAAAAAATCAGTAGCATAAGAAAAAATATTTCGATATTATTACAACTTCATCATAAGTGATATTTATAAAATAATTTCTATCTAAGATGAATAAATTCATAACTTGAATATCTTACTTCCTGTTATTATAAGCCAATAAAATTAATAGCTGCTCTAACTTGACAATATTTTTCAGGATAGTAATAATGAGGTGAAATTTTATCTGTATTGTTAAGAGATTATCTTAAATATTATGATATATTGTCTAAATATACCTGGACATTAGTGTCTGGACAAACATCTGCACATATAGGCGCTACCTTATCCGTAAGCGTCAGGTATAGGATTATCCCAATACACCTACGTGGAGAAGCAGACTTTTAATTTTTGTCTATAGTGGACGTTTGGGGAATTTTATGATTGGTAGTTACTCATTGGTACTTAGGTATCTTGTAAGACTCTTCATTACAACTTGAGCATAGTACATTTGTGATTTTGCTCTGGTCTTGTGCACATCGTTCAAATTTTCATAAACTAAATTTGTGAATTTTACTTTCTCGCTGTTGTGATAACTGTGAATTTTTCAAGTGATTTATCAGTGATTCGTAATTTTTCAAATTATATTAAAGAGAAAATGAATTATTTTAACGGAAAACCATTTTTTCATTTCGAAGATTGGTTGAGATCAGAATTAAATTGTTTATCACCTCAGTATTTAATTATGATTGATAATGTGCATTCATTTTTGGTACCGTTTCAACGTTATTCTGAAGAAATAGCTACTGTTTGTGTTACAGAATTTTTAAATGGTAAGTAATTTTATCTTTATCTATTTACTTATTTATTTATTACGTATAAATAAATTATTATAAATACTATTTTTTTTTTTTTGTTATAGCAAAACCTATTAATAAATTGGGTATATTGATATTGGTAGATAAAATTATCCGACAAAAATGTACCACGACACCAAATTTGGCTGCTGAGATGTTGAAATATCTTAAAGTTTTATTTTACGATTTAAAAAATTATAGAAAATATTCAGATTTTCCGCTATATGTCAATGACATTTTATGGGCTTGGGAAGAAAGTAAAACTTGCCAAAATCAAATTCAAGATTTAAAATTTATCTTTAATAAATTATAATTTAAATTTAATTTTTTTTTTTTTTTTTGTAAAATAATTTTTTTTATCTTGTTTATAATTTAGCCATAGTGTGACATATATTAATTTATGAATCAATTAAATTAAATTATTTATAATTTCATATTTAAGTTAATCACCATTGTACAAATTGTAAAAATAATTTAAATTTTATTCGTTGGATTAATGGAAATATTTTAATTATTATTAAGTAATTTAAAAATAATATATAAAAAATTTAAATTTATTAATTATAAAATAATTAAGTTAAAAATCAAAATATCAATTTTTTGTAAATATAATAGAGCTAATGTTATAAGTACAAAATTTTTAAATAATCGAGACTGACAATCAATTATATTTACACTGTATATAAGTAATAGTTAATATTTTATATTTTTGATAAATAAATTTAAGACCTTTTATTTATAAAATTATGTATAGTTTTAGAGAATTTATTTAAATAAAAAATTAAATTATTTACTAATAAAAATTTGTATTTATTTATTATTTTTAATTTAATTTAATAAACAATTACTAATAAGAATTTATTATTTTTTACGTAACTTTAACTTCATAGTGAAATTTATAATAATTTTTTGATAAAATTTCGTTTACTAAAAAGTATTGTCTGTATATTAGAATTTTTTAGATCACTCGTGTTCTATTAACAGTATAATTAATAATTGGTACTTCTTATATGAAATTATTTGTATTTAATAGATATAGATATTATTGTATAGTAAATAGTTGTATAGTGGTTGAATTTTATATCGTTTTATTAGTATATTACACATCAAGGAAGGAAGGAAAGTAAGTAATTCTAAACCAAGTGTTTAATTGCCTATTAGAGCCAAAGACAAGGGTGACAAACACTCGGATTAGAATTTCCTACTTTTCTCCGTGATGCCTATACGATTTTTCACCAAATCTCAAACTGAAAGTTTAAATTTTTGCTTCTGTTTTGTAGGAATAATGGCACATGCACTGCTTTTTATCACTTGTTCGCTCATAAAAAAAAATAACTTTCTTTCCTCCAAACATAGTAAGAATTTAAACTCTCGATATAGGTATGGTAAAAAAAAATCATTAATAAATTTTCTAAAATTTTGATTTTTCGCGGTTAATTTTTTTAATGTTTTGCATACAGTTAGATTGAACGGACTATGACATAAGCTCGGATAGCTCATCTGAAATAGCACTCAACGCGTAGTCGACATGGTCTCGGTTTAACTTTCAGATTATTTTCAAGCTTTGAAAAAAAAAAAAAAAAAAAAAATAATAATAATTTCAAATTTAAGTTCGAAAATTTTTTTTATTTAGGCGTGATAAAAGTAAACCTCAGTCTCAAATACTTCGCAAGAGCTTCCTATTCTTGAATAGGTAGTAATTCAGTAAGATGATGTATGCATTAAACCGGTTAAAAAAAATCGACTATTTTTTTTTTTTTTTTTTTTTTTTTTTTTTTTCAAACAGTGAAATATCTTCCTAGTCACGAAAAAGAAGCCTAAGAAAACGGGAGCTCGTAATATCAATTTTGAAAGGTCGCTCATCGTAAATTTCTATTTTAAGTTTAAATAACATGGAATAAAAAATTTTTTAACTTTAAAATTTTACAACTTATTTTGAAATTAACATATCGGGGTGAGAGATACATATTTTTGAAGGAAATTGAACGCTCTAAATAAATTGTCTCTTATGTATTTTTTCTAAGTCTACTCTTTTAAGAGTTATTCGAGTTTAAAGTTCAACATGTAATTAATTTTAATTTTTTTTCTTAATTTTTCTTAAATATTTCATCATAATTATTATTGAAAAAAAAAAAAATTTGTCTTAAAATATTAAATTATCAAGTTTAACGTCGTTGACAAAGTAGATCTTTATGAATCTGTATCGATTAGTATCAATCTATAGATTATTTAAATAACATGGATGGAAATTTTCGTTTTTAAATATTAAATATCTTATTAATGACTATAGATTATATCAAATTACGTTTGCTTAGAGGCATTTTTAAGTTAAGTAGATATATGTTACATTAATTACCAACGCTATCGAATGGTACGAATTTTCAAAAACTGACTGTGCTCGTCGGTCTGAATTTCAGGCAGCTTGATGCTTCTATATAAACCCTCATCTTGTAAGCTGTCTCAGATTCATGATGGCGTCAGTTTAACATTACATTATTGTTATTAAAAAAATAATTAAAAATTGATACTTGATCCTATTGTAGACTTTTGATAAAGAAAGTAGAAAAGGTATTTAAGAGAATGTAAATTAGATTCAATGAGACCTAACTAGATCTCATGTTTTAACAATTTCGCATCCATTGCAATCTTTATAGATCTATTATAATCTACTTAGAATCATATTTTAAATCCAAACTCATAAAATTTATTAGAAAAAATTTATTTAAAGGACATTCTTAGACAATGCCACTTACATCTGCTCAATATTAAAATTTTATTAATTTAAAAAAAAATAACGGATAGTTGCTGTATAGTCGAGATATAAATTTGAATAATAAAATAAAAAAAAAATATTAACAGTTAGTTTTAATTTGGAGTTAAGTCTAATTTAACAATTAAATTTTATTAAAATCTTTATGACGATATTGTGATAGAATATAAAAAATTTCGTAGTTTAAAATTCATTCGTCACATTTTTAACAAATCCTTATTGATAACGACTATAAGTAATCTCTTTTAAAATCTAATATTTTTAGCGAAATTCTAACTAACGTTCTATTTTTAACTTAATGCTTTAAAACTTCTTTTTTTATAGTAAAATATAAAGAAATAATAATAAAAAATAATATATTGTTGTATAAAAATTTAATACAATTATAACAGATGAAATTTATTGAATATTTTTAAAAACTAGAGGGCAGTTTCTTAAATAACTTTACATGAACAATAAATGGGTGGTTAAATTAATTTTTTTTTTTAATTTGTTCAGATAAATATATTATGAAATAATAATCAGTTACTTTAGATGCGTTATATATACTACGTGTAAGTAGCATGCGGAAAGATGAGAGAAAAATTTATTAACTAAAGTATTAAACTCAAAAACATTATATATAAAAATTATTATTTTTTTTAGAATATTTAACTTATGATGACAATATTTATTTATTCTTTAATAAATTTTTCTCTTATTTTAAAATAAAAACTTAACGACTTTCCTATAATAGTTTGAATTCAATTTCTAGTTAGCAAATTTATAATCAACTTTTTTTTTTTTCAGTCTATTATAAATTTAAAAAAAAATGTTAATAGTTGTAGTATATAGTCAGAACATCTAGTGAATTAACGCGCTAATTACCGAATTAATGAATGTTCGTTAAAACTAATATTTTATTCTATTATTGGTATTGAAAAGTAAAAAATTATTTTTTAGATTAATTGAAAATATTTTTCTATCTGTACTAAAGGAGGATATTAATATTATAGCTAAAATATATTTGAAATGATCTTATTTTAATTAAAAATTTAAGAGTATTTTATTAAAAAAGTACATTGTTATTATTATTTACAAAAATATTATCAAAGATTTAAAAACGTATGTACAGTCAATTTAATTATTAGAAGATTTTTTAAATTGAGCCGGCGCTTTCAGACTCCAACAATTCAATTTCCATCTGGAATAAATATTTAAAAATTAATTAATAAATTGCGTTAATAAAAAATTTTTTAATAAATTTTGTTAATGATAAGAATATTTACCTCTGTTTTTAGCGCTATATCGTTTATTATATTTATTAGTAGTGTTCCCTTAACAAGTCGATTGAATTTTTTTCGCAATCTTTTAACTTTTTCCCGTGGATGTCCAATACTTCGAATGATAATATTAATTGCGGTATTTACTGATTCTTCAAGTTCTGGCAACATTGCATTGGATGCGATTCTCCTTAAGATCGCAATATCTGAATGACATTCCAGTTCTTCGAGCATTGTTTCCAAAATCGGAAAGTCGGTTGCAAGTTGTTGCTAAATAAATAAATTAATAAATAAATATTACACCTTAGAATAACATACCTTATATATTTCATGAAAATTTTTCAAATAATTACAAATTATATAAATTATTTACCTTAATACATTTTTTGGCCTCAGAATTAAAAATCCAATAGGTTTCTGGATATTGCACTTGTGATTCACAGACACTACAATTCTCACTTGATTCACTCATTTTTTAAATTAAATATAAACAATTTGTGAAACGGAAATGATGAATTTTTTTAGGCTATCGCAAGTTTTTACTGGATATTATTTTACGATTTTACTCGCTTGAAGATTGTTCTAAAACTGATTGTCTATTGCAATTGTAGTTATGATGTTATACCTACTGAACTAGAAAATGAGAGTGGGGCAAAAGGTGTCTAGTAATGGGCGTTATAGATAATTATTGACGAATCCTGAGGATGCGATACCTGATTCTAAAATTTCATGAGCCATTCTTACCATTGAAAATACAAAAATGGAAAGGGAAGTAAGCGAGAAGCGGGAGGTGATAGATATAAAGAATACTTTGATTTAAGTAAATACTAATAACCAACGTTAACATTTTCAATGCATAAAACCATATCAAAAAATTCATTCATAAATAGATAAATAATACAATTTATGTAAAAATGAAAAAAAAAAAAAAAAAAAAAAAAAAAAAAAAAAAATTTATTTAATTCTACTGTTTAAGGCACAGTTGCGGTTGAGAGTGACACAAGACTTTCGGCTGACAATATCAGCATCTATATGCGAAATATTTTTTAAATATAATTATCCAGTATATTTTTTACTGTGCCATTTTTTTTTCTTCATTGCGCAAAAAACGTTCTGAACTAGAGGTACATCATAATTTGTCAATTTACTTATTATTAAATTTTGAACTGTTCTTATTTATATCCGTGTCGGGCTTTAGGTACTTTATATACTTGAATAGACCTATTTCAGAACTTGATTTTCTTGAGCAGACCTAAATGAGGATTTTTCATACACGGAAAAAAATATGCGCTAAAAAAGGACTCAGTCCTGTGGAAGCAACAGGACGGCTGGCCAATTTAAAAACTCAGTAACTGACAGAAAAATAATTTTTTTTTAATATGTATTGAATTATGTCCAAAAGACTCCACTGTAACTAAAAATACTAAAAAATCGATTTTTAAAAATTTTCCACTTACTGTGTTTTGAAATTGGGCAGCCGAGGATTTTTCTTGTGGAATTAATGAGATAAAGAACAAATTTCATGTAGTAATTTTTTTTTGTTCGTATAATGAAATTTCAAAACTTTAAAAAAAATTAAAATTTTTTTCGAATTTTGTAATTTCATTTTACGAATAAAAAAATTTGTTCTTTATCCTATTTATCGTACGGAAAACATCCTGCTGTTGCAACAGGATTCGTCCTGTTGCTGTAACATGAAAATCCTGTTGGTAACATAGGACTTTGTCCTATTGCTCCCACAAGACTGCGTCTTGTTGCAGCCCCTATTTTTTTTCGTGTAGCAAATTTTTTTGAATTAAGGATTTTTTTTCGTTTAACTAATAAAATTTTGGCTTTTTATATTTTTAATTGAAAAAAATTTTTTTTAGGCCGAAAAAAAATCAGTAGCATAAGAAAAAATATTTCGATATTATTACAACTTCATCATAAGTGATATTTATAAAATAATTTCTATCTAAGATGAATAAATTCATAACTTGAATATCTTACTTCCTGTTATTATAAGCCAATAAAATTAATAGCTGCTCTAACTTGACAATATTTTTCAGGATAGTAATAATGAGGTGAAATTTTATCTGTATTGTTAAGAGATTATCTTAAATATTATGATATATTGTCTAAATATACCTGGACATTAGTGTCTGGACAAACATCTGCACATATAGGCGCTACCTTATCCGTAAGCGTCAGGTATAGGATTATCCCAATACACCTACGTGGAGAAGCAGACTTTTAATTTTTGTCTATAGTGGACGTTTGGGGAATTTTATGATTGGTAGTTACTCATTGGTACTTAGGTATCTTGTAAGACTCTTCATTACAACTTGAGCATAGTACATTTGTGATTTTGCTCTGGTCTTGTGCACATCGTTCAAATTTTCATAAACTAAATTTGTGAATTTTACTTTCTCGCTGTTGTGATAACTGTGAATTTTTCAAGTGATTTATCAGTGATTCGTAATTTTTCAAATTATATTAAAGAGAAAATGAATTATTTTAACGGAAAACCATTTTTTCATTTCGAAGATTGGTTGAGATCAGAATTAAATTGTTTATCACCTCAGTATTTAATTATGATTGATAATGTGCATTCATTTTTGGTACCGTTTCAACGTTATTCTGAAGAAATAGCTACTGTTTGTGTTACAGAATTTTTAAATGGTAAGTAATTTTATCTTTATCTATTTACTTATTTATTTATTACGTATAAATAAATTATTATAAATACTATTTTTTTTTTTTTGTTATAGCAAAACCTATTAATAAATTGGGTATATTGATATTGGTAGATAAAATTATCCGACAAAAATGTACCACGACACCAAATTTGGCTGCTGAGATGTTGAAATATCTTAAAGTTTTATTTTACGATTTAAAAAATTATAGAAAATATTCAGATTTTCCGCTATATGTCAATGACATTTTATGGGCTTGGGAAGAAAGTAAAACTTGCCAAAATCAAATTCAAGATTTAAAATTTATCTTTAATAAATTATAATTTAAATTTAATTTTTTTTTTTTTTTTTGTAAAATAATTTTTTTTATCTTGTTTATAATTTAGCCATAGTGTGACATATATTAATTTATGAATCAATTAAATTAAATTATTTATAATTTCATATTTAAGTTAATCACCATTGTACAAATTGTAAAAATAATTTAAATTTTATTCGTTGGATTAATGGAAATATTTTAATTATTATTAAGTAATTTAAAAATAATATATAAAAAATTTAAATTTATTAATTATAAAATAATTAAGTTAAAAATCAAAATATCAATTTTTTGTAAATATAATAGAGCTAATGTTATAAGTACAAAATTTTTAA
The DNA here is from genome assembly GCF_026212275.2 of Microplitis demolitor. NCBI lineage: Eukaryota > Metazoa > Arthropoda > Insecta > Hymenoptera > Braconidae > Microplitis > Microplitis demolitor. The sequence goes on from NW_026525979.1 coordinate 8,447, forward strand.
ATAATCGAGACTGACAATCAATTATATTTACACTGTATATAAGTAATAGTTAATATTTTATATTTTTGATAAATAAATTTAAGACCTTTTATTTATAAAATTATGTATAGTTTTAGAGAATTTATTTAAATAAAAAATTAAATTATTTACTAATAAAAATTTGTATTTATTTATTATTTTTAATTTAATTTAATAAACAATTACTAATAAGAATTTATTATTTTTTACGTAACTTTAACTTCATAGTGAAATTTATAATAATTTTTTGATAAAATTTCGTTTACTAAAAAGTATTGTCTGTATATTAGAATTTTTTAGATCACTCGTGTTCTATTAACAGTATAATTAATAATTGGTACTTCTTATATGAAATTATTTGTATTTAATAGATATAGATATTATTGTATAGTAAATAGTTGTATAGTGGTTGAATTTTATATCGTTTTATTAGTATATTACACATCAAGGAAGGAAGGAAAGTAAGTAATTCTAAACCAAGTGTTTAATTGCCTATTAGAGCCAAAGACAAGGGTGACAAACACTCGGATTAGAATTTCCTACTTTTCTCCGTGATGCCTATACGATTTTTCACCAAATCTCAAACTGAAAGTTTAAATTTTTGCTTCTGTTTTGTAGGAATAATGGCACATGCACTGCTTTTTATCACTTGTTCGCTCATAAAAAAAAATAACTTTCTTTCCTCCAAACATAGTAAGAATTTAAACTCTCGATATAGGTATGGTAAAAAAAAATCATTAATAAATTTTCTAAAATTTTGATTTTTCGCGGTTAATTTTTTTAATGTTTTGCATACAGTTAGATTGAACGGACTATGACATAAGCTCGGATAGCTCATCTGAAATAGCACTCAACGCGTAGTCGACATGGTCTCGGTTTAACTTTCAGATTATTTTCAAGCTTTGAAAAAAAAAAAAAAAAAAAAAATAATAATAATTTCAAATTTAAGTTCGAAAATTTTTTTTATTTAGGCGTGATAAAAGTAAACCTCAGTCTCAAATACTTCGCAAGAGCTTCCTATTCTTGAATAGGTAGTAATTCAGTAAGATGATGTATGCATTAAACCGGTTAAAAAAAATCGACTATTTTTTTTTTTTTTTTTTTTTTTTTTTTTTTTCAAACAGTGAAATATCTTCCTAGTCACGAAAAAGAAGCCTAAGAAAACGGGAGCTCGTAATATCAATTTTGAAAGGTCGCTCATCGTAAATTTCTATTTTAAGTTTAAATAACATGGAATAAAAAATTTTTTAACTTTAAAATTTTACAACTTATTTTGAAATTAACATATCGGGGTGAGAGATACATATTTTTGAAGGAAATTGAACGCTCTAAATAAATTGTCTCTTATGTATTTTTTCTAAGTCTACTCTTTTAAGAGTTATTCGAGTTTAAAGTTCAACATGTAATTAATTTTAATTTTTTTTCTTAATTTTTCTTAAATATTTCATCATAATTATTATTGAAAAAAAAAAAAATTTGTCTTAAAATATTAAATTATCAAGTTTAACGTCGTTGACAAAGTAGATCTTTATGAATCTGTATCGATTAGTATCAATCTATAGATTATTTAAATAACATGGATGGAAATTTTCGTTTTTAAATATTAAATATCTTATTAATGACTATAGATTATATCAAATTACGTTTGCTTAGAGGCATTTTTAAGTTAAGTAGATATATGTTACATTAATTACCAACGCTATCGAATGGTACGAATTTTCAAAAACTGACTGTGCTCGTCGGTCTGAATTTCAGGCAGCTTGATGCTTCTATATAAACCCTCATCTTGTAAGCTGTCTCAGATTCATGATGGCGTCAGTTTAACATTACATTATTGTTATTAAAAAAATAATTAAAAATTGATACTTGATCCTATTGTAGACTTTTGATAAAGAAAGTAGAAAAGGTATTTAAGAGAATGTAAATTAGATTCAATGAGACCTAACTAGATCTCATGTTTTAACAATTTCGCATCCATTGCAATCTTTATAGATCTATTATAATCTACTTAGAATCATATTTTAAATCCAAACTCATAAAATTTATTAGAAAAAATTTATTTAAAGGACATTCTTAGACAATGCCACTTACATCTGCTCAATATTAAAATTTTATTAATTTAAAAAAAAATAACGGATAGTTGCTGTATAGTCGAGATATAAATTTGAATAATAAAATAAAAAAAAAATATTAACAGTTAGTTTTAATTTGGAGTTAAGTCTAATTTAACAATTAAATTTTATTAAAATCTTTATGACGATATTGTGATAGAATATAAAAAATTTCGTAGTTTAAAATTCATTCGTCACATTTTTAACAAATCCTTATTGATAACGACTATAAGTAATCTCTTTTAAAATCTAATATTTTTAGCGAAATTCTAACTAACGTTCTATTTTTAACTTAATGCTTTAAAACTTCTTTTTTTATAGTAAAATATAAAGAAATAATAATAAAAAATAATATATTGTTGTATAAAAATTTAATACAATTATAACAGATGAAATTTATTGAATATTTTTAAAAACTAGAGGGCAGTTTCTTAAATAACTTTACATGAACAATAAATGGGTGGTTAAATTAATTTTTTTTTTTAATTTGTTCAGATAAATATATTATGAAATAATAATCAGTTACTTTAGATGCGTTATATATACTACGTGTAAGTAGCATGCGGAAAGATGAGAGAAAAATTTATTAACTAAAGTATTAAACTCAAAAACATTATATATAAAAATTATTATTTTTTTTAGAATATTTAACTTATGATGACAATATTTATTTATTCTTTAATAAATTTTTCTCTTATTTTAAAATAAAAACTTAACGACTTTCCTATAATAGTTTGAATTCAATTTCTAGTTAGCAAATTTATAATCAACTTTTTTTTTTTTCAGTCTATTATAAATTTAAAAAAAAATGTTAATAGTTGTAGTATATAGTCAGAACATCTAGTGAATTAACGCGCTAATTACCGAATTAATGAATGTTCGTTAAAACTAATATTTTATTCTATTATTGGTATTGAAAAGTAAAAAATTATTTTTTAGATTAATTGAAAATATTTTTCTATCTGTACTAAAGGAGGATATTAATATTATAGCTAAAATATATTTGAAATGATCTTATTTTAATTAAAAATTTAAGAGTATTTTATTAAAAAAGTACATTGTTATTATTATTTACAAAAATATTATCAAAGATTTAAAAACGTATGTACAGTCAATTTAATTATTAGAAGATTTTTTAAATTGAGCCGGCGCTTTCAGACTCCAACAATTCAATTTCCATCTGGAATAAATATTTAAAAATTAATTAATAAATTGCGTTAATAAAAAATTTTTTAATAAATTTTGTTAATGATAAGAATATTTACCTCTGTTTTTAGCGCTATATCGTTTATTATATTTATTAGTAGTGTTCCCTTAACAAGTCGATTGAATTTTTTTCGCAATCTTTTAACTTTTTCCCGTGGATGTCCAATACTTCGAATGATAATATTAATTGCGGTATTTACTGATTCTTCAAGTTCTGGCAACATTGCATTGGATGCGATTCTCCTTAAGATCGCAATATCTGAATGACATTCCAGTTCTTCGAGCATTGTTTCCAAAATCGGAAAGTCGGTTGCAAGTTGTTGCTAAATAAATAAATTAATAAATAAATATTACACCTTAGAATAACATACCTTATATATTTCATGAAAATTTTTCAAATAATTACAAATTATATAAATTATTTACCTTAATACATTTTTTGGCCTCAGAATTAAAAATCCAATAGGTTTCTGGATATTGCACTTGTGATTCACAGACACTACAATTCTCACTTGATTCACTCATTTTTTAAATTAAATATAAACAATTTGTGAAACGGAAATGATGAATTTTTTTAGGCTATCGCAAGTTTTTACTGGATATTATTTTACGATTTTACTCGCTTGAAGATTGTTCTAAAACTGATTGTCTATTGCAATTGTAGTTATGATGTTATACCTACTGAACTAGAAAATGAGAGTGGGGCAAAAGGTGTCTAGTAATGGGCGTTATAGATAATTATTGACGAATCCTGAGGATGCGATACCTGATTCTAAAATTTCATGAGCCATTCTTACCATTGAAAATACAAAAATGGAAAGGGAAGTAAGCGAGAAGCGGGAGGTGATAGATATAAAGAATACTTTGATTTAAGTAAATACTAATAACCAACGTTAACATTTTCAATGCATAAAACCATATCAAAAAATTCATTCATAAATAGATAAATAATACAATTTATGTAAAAATGAAAAAAAAAAAAAAAAAAAAAAAAAAAAAAAAAAAATTTATTTAATTCTACTGTTTAAGGCACAGTTGCGGTTGAGAGTGACACAAGACTTTCGGCTGACAATATCAGCATCTATATGCGAAATATTTTTTAAATATAATTATCCAGTATATTTTTTACTGTGCCATTTTTTTTTCTTCATTGCGCAAAAAACGTTCTGAACTAGAGGTACATCATAATTTGTCAATTTACTTATTATTAAATTTTGAACTGTTCTTATTTATATCCGTGTCGGGCTTTAGGTACTTTATATACTTGAATAGACCTATTTCAGAACTTGATTTTCTTGAGCAGACCTAAATGAGGATTTTTCATACACGGAAAAAAATATGCGCTAAAAAAGGACTCAGTCCTGTGGAAGCAACAGGACGGCTGGCCAATTTAAAAACTCAGTAACTGACAGAAAAATAATTTTTTTTTAATATGTATTGAATTATGTCCAAAAGACTCCACTGTAACTAAAAATACTAAAAAATCGATTTTTAAAAATTTTCCACTTACTGTGTTTTGAAATTGGGCAGCCGAGGATTTTTCTTGTGGAATTAATGAGATAAAGAACAAATTTCATGTAGTAATTTTTTTTTGTTCGTATAATGAAATTTCAAAACTTTAAAAAAAATTAAAATTTTTTTCGAATTTTGTAATTTCATTTTACGAATAAAAAAATTTGTTCTTTATCCTATTTATCGTACGGAAAACATCCTGCTGTTGCAACAGGATTCGTCCTGTTGCTGTAACATGAAAATCCTGTTGGTAACATAGGACTTTGTCCTATTGCTCCCACAAGACTGCGTCTTGTTGCAGCCCCTATTTTTTTTCGTGTAGCAAATTTTTTTGAATTAAGGATTTTTTTTCGTTTAACTAATAAAATTTTGGCTTTTTATATTTTTAATTGAAAAAAATTTTTTTTAGGCCGAAAAAAAATCAGTAGCATAAGAAAAAATATTTCGATATTATTACAACTTCATCATAAGTGATATTTATAAAATAATTTCTATCTAAGATGAATAAATTCATAACTTGAATATCTTACTTCCTGTTATTATAAGCCAATAAAATTAATAGCTGCTCTAACTTGACAATATTTTTCAGGATAGTAATAATGAGGTGAAATTTTATCTGTATTGTTAAGAGATTATCTTAAATATTATGATATATTGTCTAAATATACCTGGACATTAGTGTCTGGACAAACATCTGCACATATAGGCGCTACCTTATCCGTAAGCGTCAGGTATAGGATTATCCCAATACACCTACGTGGAGAAGCAGACTTTTAATTTTTGTCTATAGTGGACGTTTGGGGAATTTTATGATTGGTAGTTACTCATTGGTACTTAGGTATCTTGTAAGACTCTTCATTACAACTTGAGCATAGTACATTTGTGATTTTGCTCTGGTCTTGTGCACATCGTTCAAATTTTCATAAACTAAATTTGTGAATTTTACTTTCTCGCTGTTGTGATAACTGTGAATTTTTCAAGTGATTTATCAGTGATTCGTAATTTTTCAAATTATATTAAAGAGAAAATGAATTATTTTAACGGAAAACCATTTTTTCATTTCGAAGATTGGTTGAGATCAGAATTAAATTGTTTATCACCTCAGTATTTAATTATGATTGATAATGTGCATTCATTTTTGGTACCGTTTCAACGTTATTCTGAAGAAATAGCTACTGTTTGTGTTACAGAATTTTTAAATGGTAAGTAATTTTATCTTTATCTATTTACTTATTTATTTATTACGTATAAATAAATTATTATAAATACTATTTTTTTTTTTTTTTTTTTTTGTTATAGCAAAACCTATTAATAAATTGGGTATATTGATATTGGTAGATAAAATTATCCGACAAAAATGTACTACGACACCAAATTTGGCTGCTGAGATGTTGAAATATCTTAAAGTTTTATTTTACGATTTAAAAAATTATAGAAAATATTCAGATTTTCCGCTATATGTCAATGACATTTTATGGGCTTGGGAAGAAAGTAAAACTTGCCAAAATCAAATTCAAGATTTAAAATTTATCTTTAATAAATTATAATTTAAATTTAATTTTTTTTTTTTTTTTGTAAAATAATTTTTTTTATCTTGTTTATAATTTAGCCATAGTGTGACATATATTAATTTATGAATCAATTAAATTAAATTATTTATAATTTCATATTTAAGTTAATCACCATTGTACAAATTGTAAAAATAATTTAAATTTTATTCGTTGGATTAATGGAAATATTTTAATTATTATTAAGTAATTTAAAAATAATATATAAAAAATTTAAATTTATTAATTATAAAATAATTAAGTTAAAAATCAAAATATCAATTTTTTGTAAATATAATAGAGCTAATGTTATAAGTACAAAATTTTTAAATAATCGAGACTGACAATCAATTATATTTACACTGTATATAAGTAATAGTTAATATTTTATATTTTTGATAAATAAATTTAAGACCTTTTATTTATAAAATTATGTATAGTTTTAGAGAATTTATTTAAATAAAAAATTAAATTATTTACTAATAAAAATTTGTATTTATTTATTATTTTTAATTTAATTTAATAAACAATTACTAATAAGAATTTATTATTTTTTACGTAACTTTAACTTCATAGTGAAATTTATAATAATTTTTTGATAAAATTTCGTTTACTAAAAAGTATTGTCTGTATATTAGAATTTTTTAGATCACTCGTGTTCTATTAACAGTATAATTAATAATTGGTACTTCTTATATGAAATTATTTGTATTTAATATATATAGATATTATTGTATAGTAAATAGTTGTATAGTGGTTGAATTTTATATCGTTTTATTAGTATATTACACATCAAGGAAGGAAGGAAAGTAAGTAATTCTAAACCAAGTGTTTAATTGCCTATTAGAGCCAAAGACAAGGGTGACAAACACTCGGATTAGAATTTCCTACTTTTCTCCGTGATGCCTATACGATTTTTCACCAAATCTCAAACTGAAAGTTTAAATTTTTGCTTCTGTTTTGTAGGAATAATGGCACATGCACTGCTTTTTATCACTTGTTCGCTCATAAAAAAAAATAACTTTCTTTCCTCCAAACATAGTAAGAATTTAAACTCTCGATATAGGTATGGTAAAAAAAAATCATTAATAAATTTTCTAAAATTTTGATTTTTCGCGGTTAATTTTTTTAATGTTTTGCATACAGTTAGATTGAACGGACTATGACATAAGCTCGGATAGCTCATCTGAAATAGCACTCAACGCGTAGTCGACATGGTCTCGGTTTAACTTTCAGATTATTTTCAAGCTTTGAAAAAAAAAAAAAAAAAAAAAAATAATAATAATTTCAAATTTAAGTTCGAAAATTTTTTTTATTTAGGCGTGATAAAAGTAAACCTCAGTCTCAAATACTTCGCAAGAGCTTCCTATTCTTGAATAGGTAGTAATTCAGTAAGATGATGTATGCATTAAACCGGTTAAAAAAAATCGACTATTTTTTTTTTTTTTTTTTTTTTTTTTTTTTTTTCAAACAGTGAAATATCTTCCTAGTCACGAAAAAGAAGCCTAAGAAAACGGGAGCTCGTAATATCAATTTTGAAAGGTCGCTCATCGTAAATTTCTATTTTAAGTTTAAATAACATGGAATAAAAAATTTTTTAACTTTAAAATTTTACAACTTATTTTGAAATTAACATATCGGGGTGAGAGATACATATTTTTGAAGGAAATTGAACGCTATAAATAAATTGTCTCTTATGTATTTTTTCTAAGTCTACTCTTTTAAGAGTTATTCGAGTTTAAAGTTCAACATGTAATTAATTTTAATTTTTTTTCTTAATTTTTCTTAAATATTTCATCATAATTATTATTGAAAAAAAAAAAAATTTGTCTTAAAATATTAAATTATCAAGTTTAACGTCGTTGACAAAGTAGATCTTTATGAATCTGTATCGATTAGTATCAATCTATAGATTATTTAAATAACATGGATGGAAATTTTCGTTTTTAAATATTAAATATCTTATTAATGACTATAGATTATATCAAATTACGTTTGCTTAGAGGCATTTTTAAGTTAAGTAGATATATGTTACATTAATTACCAACGCTATCGAATGGTACGAATTTTCAAAAACTGACTGTGCTCGTCGGTCTGAATTTCAGGCAGCTTGATGCTTCTATATAAACCCTCATCTTGTAAGCTGTCTCAGATTCATGATGGCGTCAGTTTAACATTACATTATTGTTATTAAAAAAATAATTAAAAATTGATACTTGATCCTATTGTAGACTTTTGATAAAGAAAGTAGAAAAGGTATTTAAGAGAATGTAAATTAGATTTAATGAGATCTAATTAGATCTCGTGCTTTAACAATTTCACATTCATTGCAATCTTTATAGATCTATTAGAATCTACTTAGAATCATATTTTTTTTTGGTCTAGAATAAAAAAAAAATTTTCTTTTTTTTAAGTTTTGAAATTTATGTCGAATTAAAAATTTAATTTTCACAGTTTAAATACATCAGAGCACACGTCTTTATCAATAACAAAAAAATTTGAAAAACGAATAAAAATTTTATTTGACTTCATTCTCTTTTTATAGTAAATAGAGTTAAATTTGATAAAGTAAATGAAATAATTTATCTTCATTCATTCAGTCCTATTATTTATGATGAAAGAGTAAATAATTAGATTATCAGCTTGACTAATTAATGGCAAAGTATTAACAAATAATCAAAAGTTAATGAAATATTAACATTAATTATTGTAATATAGCATGGAATATTCGAGCGCATAAATATTTACGAAAGTAGTTTATCGATTAATTAAAATTGATTCACAATATATATATATATATATATATATATACAGAAAGTTAATCAACAGTAATCAAACAGACAATAGTTAAAATTTAATAATAAAACAACAACATTAATGAATCATTAAAATATACTTTTATATAATACTGTGAACAATAAAAATCAGGCAATATATATAACCTGATTTAATTGAGCAATTAAATTCATCAGTAATCAACAAATTAAGTAATCACATCAATTAGTTCGTACTGTATACAATATTCATTAATACGTAAATAAATTCACGTTCAACTAGAGCAATAAAAAAAAAAATAAGAATATAAAAAAAGTAAAAAAATCAGCATCAGCTCGTTTAAATTTGTAATCATTAGGTAATCATTTTCATCTGGCATTGATTATTCAGCAAGCAAGCAAGACGACCGCAACCCCAATGTGGCTTGGAGCATCGATGAATATTGCATTGACACGTCTCGTCTCGACGCCTTTACCTATTTCAATCTTTTGACTCTGCTCTCCTCTCTCTCTCTCTTTCTCTCTATAATAAATACTATCTTCTGTACTTTATTTCTAGAATAAACCCACCTAAATTACTTAACATCCCCTCTATATATAGTGATAGTGATAATAATAACAAAATATGTATATATTAGAGATGTGCGAGTAGTTTTAGCTTACGAACTATATGCATCGAATCAAATTAATTAATTTGTAAATTCTCTAATTATACGCAAATTTATAAATAATTCAAAAAATTTTTTTTGAACGACTTAAAATTGTAATAGTTTCTTGAATAATTGGAATTTTTATTAGAGGTAAACAGAGTTTGGACACGATTCTACAAAAAAATTATTTTCGGGTACTTTAAAAAGCTAAACTCTCCGTTTGATATAAATTGAATATTTGAAAGATTTTGGAAAGATACAAATAATTCAATAACTTTCGAATAATTATAAATTTGACGAATAATTCGAAAAGATTCAAATAGTTTCGAATTAGTTGATAAATTTTAAATTATTTGAAAAATTATGAATAATTCAAATATTTACAAATAATTCGGAAATTTGAATCGATTCGATTCAAACTCGTTTTGCACATCCCTAATATATATATATAAAATGAAATTTAAAAAAAAATGTATAAATAAAATGAATGGCATGGCTAAACCAGACAGACATGACACAAAAATTCTGGTAACCTAGTCTTAGTATATAGCTGCATTAAGAATGAGGGTAAGACGCGAGTCGCGAGTCATCAGACATTTCGTTTAACCTGAAATATATATATATATATATATATATATATATATATATATATATATATATATATATATATCTTTTTTAGCTCTCGTAATCAAGATTGCTTATTGTAAAAAGAATGATAAAGTGAAAAAAAAAAAGAAAAAAAAAATGAAATTGGTAAAACGCGAGGCTCAGCAAGAAGGCATTCACAAAAATTACTCTTGCAATTTTCTGTAAAACCTCAGCCAATCTATTTTGACCAGTGCAATTTTCTTTTAGCACAAATGCACACACGCGAGAGTACAGTATCTAAATCCCATGGGGTTAATTGTTTACTCGGTCGTTTAACTTTTTATTTTAACAATGAGACTTTTAAAGTCAATTAATTGTTTTTTTTTATTTCATTTAGT
>NW_026525980.1:5000-15000 GCF_026212275.2 Microplitis demolitor
GGAACGAATTTGAAAAATTGCGTTTCTCCGTCTTCAAACATCGAAAAATGCAACGTTTTAAAACTTCACGGAAATGCTTTATTTTGCTTTTATATGTCTAAATAGGCTTCTTAAGCTTGGTTCGACAAAGTTCTAGTCAATTGGAACAAATTGGAAAAATTGCATATTCCTGTCATGATTAGTCGGAAACTGCAACTTCGTAGAAGTTCTCTGAAATGCCTTAATTTGCTTTCATGTGTCTAAATAAACGTCTTAAGCTTGGTGTAAGGAAGTTCTAGTCATTTGGAACGAATTTGAAAAATTGCGTTTCTCCGTCTTCAAACATCGAAAAATGCAACGTTTTAAAACTTCACGGAAATGCTTTATTTTGCTTTTATATGTCTAAATAGGCGTCTTAAGCTTGGTTTGACAAAGTTCTAGTCAATTGGAACAAATTGGAAAAATTTCATATTCCTGTCATGAATAGTCGGAAACTGCAACTTCGTAGAAATTCTCTGAAATGCCTTAATTTGCTTCCATATGTCTAAATAAACGTCTTAAGCTTGGTTTGAGAGAGTTCTAATCATTTAGAACAAATTTTAAGAATTTCATCTCCCTGTTATCATTAGTCAAAAAATGCAACTTTTTGAAAGTTTCCAGAAATGCCGTATTTGGCTTTTATATGTCTAAATAAACGTCTTAAGCTTGGTTTAAGGAAGTTCTAGTCATTTGGAACGAATTTGAAAAATTGCGTTTTTCCGTCTTCAGACATCGAAAAATGCAATGTTTTAAAACTTCACGGAAATGCTTTATTTTGCTTTTATATGTCTAAATAGGCGTCTTAAGCTTGGTTCGACAAAGTTCTAGTCAATTGGAACAAATTGGAAAAATTTCATATTCCTGTCATGATTAGTCAGAAACTGCAACTTCGTAGAAGTTCTCTGAAATGCCTTAATTTGCTTTCATATGTCTAAATAAACGTCTTAAGCTTGGTTTAAGGAAGTTCTATTCATTTGGAACGAATTTGAAAAATTGCGTTTCTCCGTCTTCAAACATCGAAAAATGCAACGTTTTAAAACTTCACGGAAATGCTTTATTTTGCTTTTATGTGTCTAAATAGGCGTCTTAAGCTTGGTTTGAGGAAGTTCTAGTCATTCGGAAAAAATTTTGAAAACTGCGTTTCTCTCTTTGCTTATGTACGTCTAAGTAGACGTCTTAAGCTTGGTTTGACAGAGTGCTAGTCGTTTGGAAAAAATTAAAAAACTTGCATCTCCTAGTTATGATTATTCGAAAAACGCGACTCTTCAAAAGTTCTCGAAAATGCCTCATTTTGCATATATACGTCTAAGTAGACGTCTTAAGCTTGGTTCAAGGAAGTTCTAGTCATTTGGAACGAATTTGAAAAATTGCGTTTTTCCGTCTTCAAACATCGAAAAATGCAACGTTTTAAAACTTCACGGAAATGCTTTATTTTGCTTTTATATGTCTAAATAGGCGTCTTAAGCTTGGTTCGACAAAGTTCTAGTCAATTGGAACAAATTGGAAAAATTTCATATTCCTGTCATGATTAGTCGGAAACTGCAACTTCGTAGAAGTTCTCTAAGATGCCTTAATTTGCTTTTATAAGTCTAAATAAACGTCTTAAGCTTGGTTTGAGAAAGTTCAAATAATTTGGAACAAATTTGAAAAATTTCATCTCCCTGTTATCATTAGTCGAAAAATGCAACTTTTTGAAAGTTTTCAGAAATGCCGTATTTGGCTTTTATATGTCTAAATAAACGTCTTAAGCTTGGTTTAAGGAAGTTCTAGTCATTTGGAACGAATTTGAAAAATTGCGTTTCTCCGTCTTCAAACATCGAAAAATGCAACGTTTTAAAACTTCACGGAAATGCTTTATTTTGCTTTTATATGTCTAAATAGGCGTCTTAAGCTTGGTTCGACAAAGTTCTAGTCAATTGGAACAAATTGGAAAAATTTCATATTCCTGTCATGATTAGTCGGAAACTGCAACTTCGTAGAAGTTCTCTGAAATGCCTTAATTTGCTTTCATATGTCTAAATAAACGTCTTAAGCTTGGTTTAAGGAAGTTCTATTCATTTGGAACGAATTTGAAAAATTGCGTTTCTCCGTCTTCAAACATCGAAAAATGCAACGTTTTAAAACTTCACGGAAATGCTTTATTTTGCTTTTATAAGTCTAAATAGGCGTCTTAAGCTTGATTCGACAGAGTTCTAGTCATTTTGAACAATTTTGAAAAATTTCGTCTCCCTGTTATGATTAGACGAAAAATGCAACTTTTCAAAAGTTTTCAGAAATGCCGTATTTGGCTTTTATATGTCTAAATAAACGTCTTAAGCTTGGTTTAAGGAAGTTCTAGTCATTTGGAACGAATTTGAAAAATTGCGTTTCTCCGTCTTCAAACATCGAAAAATGCAATGTTTTAAAACTTCACGGAAATGCTTTATTTTGCTTTTATGTGTCTAAATAGGCGTCATAAGCTTGGTTCGACAAAGTTCTAGTCAATTGGAACAAATTGGAAAAATTTTATATTCCTGTCATGAATAGTCGGTAACTGCAACTTCGTAGAAGTTCTCTGAAATGCCCTAATTTGCTTTCATATGTCTAAATAAACGTCTTAAGCTTGGTTTGAGAGAGTTCTAATCATTTAGAACAAATTTTAAAAATTTCATCTCCCTGTTATCATTAGTCGAAAAATGCAACTTTTTGAAAGTTTTCAGAAATGCCGTATTTGGCTTTTATATGTCTAAATAAACGTCTTAAGCTTGGTTTAAGGAAGTTCCAGTCATTTGGAACGAATTTGGAAAATTGCGTTTCTCCGTCTTCAAACATCGAAAAATGCAATGTTTTAAAACTTCACGGAAATGCTTTATTTTGCTTTTATATGTCTAAATAGGCGTCTTAAGCTTGGTTCGACAAAGTTCTAGTCAATTGGAACAAAGTGGAAAAATTTTATATTCCTGTCATGATTAGTCAGAAACTGCAACTTCGTAGAAGTTCTCTGAAATGCTTTAATTTGCTTTCATATGTCTAAATAAACGTCTTAAGCTTGGTTTAAGGAAGTTCTCTTCATTTGGAACGAATTCGAAAAATTGCGTTTCTCCGTCTTAAAACATCGAAAAATGCAACGTTTTAAAACTTCACGGAAATGCTTTATTTTGCTTTTATATGTCTAAATAGGCGTCTTAAGCTTGGTTTGAGGAAGTTCTAGTGATTTGGAACAAATTATGAAAACTGCGTTTCTCACTTTGCTTATGTACGTCTAAGTAGACGTCTTAAGCTTGGTTTGACAGAGTGCTAGTCGTTTGGAAAAAATTAAAAAACTTGCATCTTCTTGTTATGATTATTCGAAAAACGCGACTCTTCAAAAGTTCTCGAAAATGCCTCATTTTGCTTATATACGTCTAAGTAGACGTCTTAAGCTTGGTTCAAGGAAGTTCTAGTCATTTGGAACGAATTTAAAAAATTGCGTTTCTACGTCTTCAAACATCGAAAAATGCAACTTTTTAAAACTTCACGGAAATGCTTTATTTTGCTTTTATAAGTCTAAATAGGCGTCTTAAGCTTGATTCGACAGAGTTCTAGTCATTTGGAACAATTTTGAAAAATTTCGTCTCCCTGTTATGATTAGACGAAAAATGCAACTTTTTAAAAGTTTTCAGAAATGCCGTATTTGGCTTTTATGTGTCTAAATAAACGTCTTAAGCTTGGTTTAAGGAAGTTCTAGTCATTTGGAACGAATTTGAAAAATTGCGTTTCTCCGTCTTCAAACATCGAAAAATGCAATGTTTTAAAACTTCACGGAAATGCTTTATTTTGCTTTTATATGTCTAAATAGGCGTCATAAGCTTGGTTCGACAAAGTTCTAGTCAATTGGAACAAATTGGAAAAATTTTATATTCCTGTCATGAATAGTCGGTAACTGCAACTTCGTAGAAGTTCTCTGAAATGCCCTAATTTGCTTTCATATGTCTAAATAAACGTCTTAAGCTTGGTTTGAGAGAGTTCTAATCATTTAGAACAAATTTTAAAAATTTCATCTCCCTGTTATCATTAGTCGAAAAATGCAACTTTTTGAAAGTTTTCAGAAATGCCGTATTTGGCTTTTATATGTCTAAATAAACGTCTTAAGCTTGGTTTAAGGAAGTTCCAGTCATTTGGAACGAATTTGGAAAATTGCGTTTCTCCGTCTTCAAACATCGAAAAATGCAATGTTTTAAAACTTCACGGAAATGCTTTATTTTGCTTTTATATGTCTAAATAGGCGTCTTAAGCTTGGTTCGACAAAGTTCTAGTCAATTGGAACAAAGTGGAAAAATTTTATATTCCTGTCATGATTAGTCAGAAACTGCAACTTCGTAGAAGTTCTCTGAAATGCTTTAATTTGCTTTCATATGTCTAAATAAACGTCTTAAGCTGAGTTTAAGGAAGTTCTATTCATTTGGAACGAATTCGAAAAATTGCGTTTCTCCGTCTTAAAACATCGAAAAATGCAACGTTTTAAAACTTCACGGAAATGCTTTATTTTGCTTTTATATGTCTAAATAGGCGTCTTAAGCTTGGTTTGAGGAAGTTCTAGTCATTTGGAACAAATTTTGAAAACTGCGTTTCTCACTTTGCTAATGTACGTCTAAGTAGACGTCTTAAGCTTGGTTTGACAGAGTGCTAGTCGTTTGGAAAAAATTAAAAAACTTGCATCTCCTTGTTATGATTATTCGAAAAACGCGACTCCTCAAAAGTTCTCGAAAATGCCTCATTTTGCTTATATACGTCTAAGTAGACGTCTTAAGCTTGGTTTAAGGAAGTTCTAGTCATTTGGAACGAATTTGAAAAATTGCGTTTCTCCGTCTTCAAACATCGAAAAATGCAACGTTTTAAAACTTCACGGAAATGCTTTATTTTGCTTTTATATGTCTAAATAGGCGTCTTAAGCTTGGTTTGACAAAGTTCTAGTCAATTGGAACAAATTGGAAAAATTTCATATTCCTGTCATGAATAGTCGGAAACTGCAACTTCGTAGAAGTTCTCTGAAATGCCTTAATTTGCTTCCATATGTCTAAATAAACGTCTTAAGCTTGGTTTGAAAGAGTTCTAATCATTTAGAACAAATTTTAAGAATTTCATCTCCCTGTTATCATTAGTCGAAAAATGCAACTTTTTGAAAGTTTCCAGAAATGCCGTATTTGGCTTTTATATGTCTAAATAAACGTCTTAAGCTTGGTTTAAGGAAGTTCTAGTCATTTGGAACAAATTTTGAAAACTGCGTTTCTCACTTTGCTTATGTACGTCTAAGTAGACGTCTTAAGCTTGGTTTGACAGAGTGCTAGTCGTTTGGAAAAAATTAAAAAACTTGCATCTCCTTGTTATGATTATTCGAAAAACGCGACTCTTCAAAAGTTCTCGAAAATGCCTCATTTTGCTTATATACGTCTAAGTAGACGTCTTAAGCTTGGTTTAAGGAAGTTCTAGTCATTTGGAACGAATTTGAAAAATTGCGTTTCTCCGTCTTCAAACATCGAAAAATGCAACGTTTTAAAACTTCACGGAAATGCTTTATTTTGCTTTTATATGTCTAAATAGGCGTCTTAAGCTTGGTTCGACAAAGTTCTAGTCAATTGGAACAAATTGGAAAAATTGCATATTCCTGTCATGATTAGTCGGAAACTGCAACTTCGTAGAAGTTCTCTGAAATGCCTTAATTTGCTTTCATATGTCTAAATAAACGTCTTAAGCTTGGTGTAAGGAAGTTCTAGTCATTTGGAACGAATTTGAAAAATTGCGTTTCTCCGTCTTCAAACATCGAAAAATGCAACGTTTTAAAACTTCACGGAAATGCTTTATTTTGCTTTTATATGTCTAAATAGGCGTCTTAAGCTTGGTTTGACAAAGTTCTAGTCAATTGGAACAAATTGGAAAAATTTCATATTCCTGTCATGAATAGTCGGAAACTGCAACTTCGTAGAAGTTCTCTGAAATGCCTTAATTTGCTTCCATATGTCTAAATAAACGTCTTAAGCTTGGTTTGAGAGAGTTCTAATCATTTAGAACAAATTTTAAGAATTTCATCTCCCTGTTATCATTAGTCGAAAAATGCAACTTTTTGAAAGTTTCCAGAAATGCCGTATTTGGCTTTTATATGTCTAAATAAACGTCTTAAGCTTGGTTTAAGGAAGTTCTAGTCATTTGGAACGAATTTGAAAAATTGCGTTTTTCCGTCTTCAAACATCGAAAAATGCAATGTTTTAAAACTTCACGGAAATGCTTTATTTTGCTTTTATATGTCTAAATAGGCGTCTTAAGCTTGGTTCGACAAAGTTCTAGTCAATTGGAACAAATTGGAAAAATTTCATATTCCTGTCATGATTAGTCAGAAACTGCAACTTCGTAGAAGTTCTCTGAAATGCCTTAATTTGCTTTCATATGTCTAAATAAACGTCTTAAGCTTGGTTTAAGGAAGTTCTAGTCATTTGGAACGAATTTGAAAAATTGCGTTTCTCCGTCTTCAAACATCGAAAAATGCAATGTTTTAAAACTTCACGGAAATGCTTTATTTTGCTTTTATATGTCTAAATAGGCGTCATAAGCTTGGTTCGACTAAGTTCTAGTCAATTGGAACAAATTGGAAAAATTTTATATTCCTGTCATGAATAGTCGGTAACTGCAACTTCGTAGAAGTTCTCTGAAATGCCCTAATTTGCTTTCATATGTCTAAATAAACGTCTTAAGCTTGGTTTGAGAGAGTTCTAATCATTTAGAACAAATTTTAAAAATTTCATCTCCCTGTTATCATTAGTCGAAAAATGCAACTTTTTGAAAGTTTTCAGAAATGCCGTATTTGGCTTTTATATGTCTAAATAAACGTCTTAAGCTTGGTTTAAGGAAGTTCCAGTCATTTGGAACGAATTTGGAAAATTGCGTTTCTCCGTCTTCAAACATCGAAAAATGCAATGTTTTAAAACTTCACGGAAATGCTTTATTTTGCTTTTATATGTCTAAATAGGCGTCTTAAGCTTGGTTCGACAAAGTTCTAGTCAATTGGAACAAAGTGGAAAAATTTTATATTCCTGTCATGATTAGTCAGAAACTGCAACTTCGTAGAAGTTCTCTGAAATGCTTTAATTTGCTTTCATATGTCTAAATAAACGTCTTAAGCTGAGTTTAAGGAAGTTCTATTCATTTGGAACGAATTCGAAAAATTGCGTTTCTCCGTCTTAAAACATCGAAAAATGCAACGTTTTAAAACTTCACGGAAATGCTTTATTTTGCTTTTATATGTCTAAATAGGCGTCTTAAGCTTGGTTTGAGGAAGTTCTAGTCATTTGGAACAAATTTTGAAAACTGCGTTTCTCACTTTGCTAATGTACGTCTAAGTAGACGTCTTAAGCTTGGTTTGACAGAGTGCTAGTCGTTTGGAAAAAATTAAAAAACTTGCATCTCCTTGTTATGATTATTCGAAAAACGCGACTCTTCAAAAGTTCTCGAAAATGCCTCATTTTGCTTATATACGTCTAAGTAGACGTCTTAAGCTTGGTTTAAGGAAGTTCTAGTCATTTGGAACGAATTTGAAAAATTGCGTTTCTCCGTCTTCAAACATCGAAAAATGCAACGTTTTAAAACTTCACGGAAATGCTTTATTTTGCTTTTATATGTCTAAATAGGCGTCTTAAGCTTGGTTCGACAAAGTTCTAGTCAATTGGAACAAATTGGAAAAATTGCATATTCCTGTCATGATTAGTCGGAAACTGCAACTTCGTAGAAGTTCTCTGAAATGCCTTAATTTGCTTTCATATGTCTAAATAAACGTCTTAAGCTTGGTGTAAGGAAGTTCTAGTCATTTGGAACGAATTTGAAAAATTGCGTTTCTCCGTCTTCAAACATCGAAAAATGCAACGTTTTAAAACTTCACGGAAATGCTTTATTTTGCTTTTATATGTCTAAATAGGCGTCTTAAGCTTGGTTTGACAAAGTTCTAGTCAATTGGAACAAATTGGAAAAATTTCATATTCCTGTCATGAATAGTCGGAAACTGCAACTTCGTAGAAGTTCTCTGAAATGCCTTAATTTGCTTCCATATGTCTAAATAAACGTCTTAAGCTTGGTTTGAAAGAGTTCTAATCATTTAGAACAAATTTTAAGAATTTCATCTCCCTGTTATCATTAGTCGAAAAATGCAACTTTTTGAAAGTTTCCAGAAATGCCGTATTTGGCTTTTATATGTCTAAATAAACGTCTTAAGCTTGGTTTAAGGAAGTTCTAGTCATTTGGAACAAATTTTGAAAACTGCGTTTCTCACTTTGCTTATGTACGTCTAAGTAGACGTCTTAAGCTTGGTTTGACAGAGTGCTAGTCGTTTGGAAAAAATTAAAAAACTTGCATCTCCTTGTTATGATTATTCGAAAAACGCGACTCTTCAAAAGTTCTCGAAAATGCCTCATTTTGCTTATATACGTCTAAGTAGACGTCTTAAGCTTGGTTTAAGGAAGTTCTAGTCATTTGGAACGAATTTGAAAAATTGCGTTTCTCCGTCTTCAAACATCGAAAAATGCAACGTTTTAAAACTTCACGGAAATGCTTTATTTTGCTTTTATATGTCTAAATAGGCGTCTTAAGCTTGGTTCGACAAAGTTCTAGTCAATTGGAACAAATTGGAAAAATTGCATATTCCTGTCATGATTAGTCGGAAACTGCAACTTCGTAGAAGTTCTCTGAAATGCCTTAATTTGCTTTCATATGTCTAAATAAACGTCTTAAGCTTGGTGTAAGGAAGTTCTAGTCATTTGGAACGAATTTGAAAAATTGCGTTTCTCCGTCTTCAAACATCGAAAAATGCAACGTTTTAAAACTTCACGGAAATGCTTTATTTTGCTTTTATATGTCTAAATAGGCGTCTTAAGCTTGGTTTGACAAAGTTCTAGTCAATTGGAACAAATTGGAAAAATTTCATATTCCTGTCATGAATAGTCGGAAACTGCAACTTCGTAGAAGTTCTCTGAAATGCCTTAATTTGCTTCCATATGTCTAAATAAACGTCTTAAGCTTGGTTTGAGAGAGTTCTAATCATTTAGAACAAATTTTAAGAATTTCATCTCCCTGTTATCATTAGTCGAAAAATGCAACTTTTTGAAAGTTTCCAGAAATGCCGTATTTGGCTTTTATATGTCTAAATAAACGTCTTAAGCTTGGTTTAAGGAAGTTCTAGTCATTTGGAACGAATTTGAAAAATTGCGTTTTTCCGTCTTCAAACATCGAAAAATGCAATGTTTTAAAACTTCACGGAAATGCTTTATTTTGCTTTTATATGTCTAAATAGGCGTCTTAAGCTTGGTTCGACAAAGTTCTAGTCAATTGGAACAAATTGGAAAAATTTCATATTCCTGTCATGATTAGTCAGAAACTGCAACTTCGTAGAAGTTCTCTGAAATGCCTTAATTTGCTTTCATATGTCTAAATAAACGTCTTAAGCTTGGTTTAAGGAAGTTCTATTCATTTGGAACGAATTTGAAAAATTGCGTTTCTCCGTCTTCAAACATCGAAAAATGCAACGTTTTAAAACTTCACGGAAATGCTTTATTTTGCTTTTATGTGTCTAAATAGGCGTCTTAAGCTTGGTTTGAGGAAGTTCTAGTCATTTGGAACAAATTTTGAAAACTGCGTTTCTCACTTTGCTTATGTACGTCTAAGTAGACGTCTTAAGCTTGGTTTGACAGAGTGCTAGTCGTTTGGAAAAAATTAAAAAACTTGCATCTCCTTGTTATGATTATTCGAAAAACGCGACTCTTCAAAAGTTCTCGAAAATGCCTCATTTTGCTTATATACGTCTAAGTAGACGTCTTAAGCTTGGTTTAAGGAAGTTCTAGTCATTTGGAACGAATTTGAAAAATTGCGTTTCTCCGTCTTCAAACATCGAAAAATGCAACGTTTTAAAACTTCACGGAAATGCTTTATTTTGCTTTTATATGTCTAAATAGGCGTCTTAAGCTTGGTTCGACAAAGTTCTAGTCAA
>NW_026525981.1:0-14733 GCF_026212275.2 Microplitis demolitor
CTTATAACGTAAATTTATTTAACCATAAATTATTCAATCAACTTCCGATCAATTATCATAAGATTACATTTAATTCCTTTCAATACGTACTTTTATACTATAGATTATCCTTAATTGTTTAGACTTAGAGGTTCTCCCTTTAAGGGGGGTTAGGGGGGTTTAAATACTTTCATTTTTTGGATGGATGGATAGATGGGGGGGTAGCCCTCTCTTACATAGCTCTCTCATAGAGACCAATATATTTTTCTTTTATTTCTTTTTATTTTTTCTTTTATTTTATTTTTCCATTTTCTTTTTTATTTTATTATTTTAAAATTAAAACAAAAAATCAACAACATCATTTTATAACCCCATCAAACATTAAATCTTATCCCAAATAAGATTTAATATTTTTATAAAATAAAATTTTTAATTTTTTTAATTAATTATTAAATTAATTAATAATGCATAGGAACAATATTTTATTTATCAAAAATATTTTTTTGATAATATAATATAAAGAATTAAATAAATTGTTTGGAACATTTTTATTTTATCTTAATTCAATCTTGATTTATAAAAATTTTATAAAACAATTTTTTTTATTTTATATTTTTTAAAATAAAATAGGGACAAACATGTTTAATACCAGATAAACCATACTCCCGCAAACCATAGCGGGATAAATAATAATCTAATTAATCATCAATGGATAAACCATACTCCCGCAAACCATAGCGGGGATAAATAATACTCTAATTAATCATCAATGATAAACCATACTCCCACAAACCATAGCGGGATAAATAATACTCTAATTAATCATCAATGGATAAACCATACTCCCGCAAACCATAGCGGGGATAAATAATAACTCTAATTAATCATCAATGGATAAACCATACTCCCGCAAACCATAGCGGGGATAAATACATACTCTAATTACTCATCAATGGATAAACCATACTCCCGCAAACCATAGCGGGGATAAATAATACTCTAATTAATCATCAATGGATAAACCCATACTCCCGCAAACCATAGCGGGATAAATAATACTCTAATTAATCATCAATGGATAAACCATACTCCCGCCAAACCATAGCGGAGATAAATAATACTCTAATTAATCATCAATGGATAAACCATACTCCCGCAAACCATAGCGGGGATAAATAATACTCTAATTAATCATCAATGGATAAACCATACTCCCGCAAACCATAGCGGGGATAAATAATACTCTAGTTAATCATCAATGGATAAACCATACTCCCACAAACCATAGCGGGGATAAATAATACTCTAATTAATCATCAATGGATAAACCATACTCCCGCAAACCATAGCGGGATAAATAATACTCTAATTAATCATCAATGGATAAAACCATACTCCCGCAAACCATAGCGGGGATAAATAATACTCTAATTAATCATCAATGGATAAACCATACTCCCGCAAACCATAGCGGGGATAAATAATACTCTAATTAATCATCAATGGATAAACCATACTCCCGCAAACCATAGCGGGGATAAATATACTCTAATTAATCATCAATGGATAAACCATACTCCCGCAAACCATAGCGGGGATAAATAATACTCGTAATTAATCATCAATGGATAAACCATACTCCCGCAAACCATAGCGGGGATAAATAATACTCTAATTAATCATCAATGGATAAACCATACTCCCGCAAACCATAGCGGGGATAAATAATACTCTAATTAATCATCAATGGATAAACCATACTCCCGCAAACCATAGCGGGGATAAATAATACTCTAATTAATCATCAATGGATAAACCGATTACTCCCGCAAACCATAGCGGGGATAAATAATACTCTAATTAATCATCAATGGATAAACCATACTCCGCAAACCATAGCGGGGATAAATAATACTCTAATTAATCATCAATGATAACCCCGAAAAATGGGATAACTACTCCCACAAACCATAGCGGGGATAAATAATACTCTAATTAATCATCAATGGATAAACCATACTCCCGCAAACCATAGCGGGGATAAATAATACTCTAATTAATCATCAATGGATAAACCATACTCCCGCAAACCATAGCGGGGATAAATAATACTCTAATTAATCATCAATGGATAAACCATACTCCCGCAAACCATAGCGGGGATAAATAATACTCTAATTAATCATCAATGGATAAACCATACTCCCGCAAACCATAGCGGGGATAAATAATACTCTAATTAATCATCAATGGATAAACCATACTCCCGCAAACCATAGCGGGATAAATAATACTCTAATTAATCATCAATGGATAAACCATACTCCGCAAACCATAGCGGGGATAAATAATACCTCTAATTAATCATCAATGGATAAACCATACTCCCGCAAACCATAGCGGGGATAAATAATACTCTAATTAATCATCAATGGATAAACCATACTCCCGCAAACCATAGCGGGGATAAATAATACTCTAATTAATCATCAATGGATAAACCATACTCCCGCAAACCATAGCGGGGATAAATAATTACTCTAATTAATCATCAATGGATAAACCATACTCCGCAAACCATAGCGGGGATAAAATAATACTCTAATTAATCATCAATGGATAAACCATACTCCCGCAAACCATAGCGGGGATAAATAATACTCTAATTAATCATCAATTAAAATAAATAATTGAGTTTGATCCAATATTTTTAAATATTTTAATTTAAATTAAATTAATCTAGATAAATAATTGTCTTACCCCCAACTTTGATAATTATGATAAATATCAAGATAATTTAAATATAATTGTTTAACCCCCATTAAATAATTATAAAAAACATAGGTCAGATAATTGAGGTTTGATCCAATATTTTTAAATATTTTAATTAAATTAAATTAATCTAGATAAATAATTGTCTTACCCCCAATTTGATAATTATGATAAATATCAAGATAATTTAAATATAATTGTTTAACCCCCATTAAATAATTATAAAAAACATAGGTCAGATAATTGAGTTTGATCCAATATTTTTAAATATTTTAATTTAAATTAAATTAATCTAGATAAATAATTGTCTTACCCCCAATTTGATAATTATGATAAATATCAAGATAATTTAAATATAATTGTTTAACCCCCATTAAATAATTATAAAAAACATAGGTCAGATAATTGAGTTTGATCCAATATTTTTAAATATTTTAATTTAAATTAAATTAATCTAGATAAATAATTGTCTTACCCCCAATTTGATAATTATGATAAATATCAAGATAATTTAAATATAATTGTTTAACCCCCATTAAATAATTATAAAAAACATAGGTCAGATAATTGAGTTTGATCCAATATTTTTAAATATTTTAATTTAAATTAAATTAATCTAGATAAATAATTGTCTTACCCCCCAATTTGATAATTATGATAAATATCAAGATAATTTAAATATAATTGTTTAACCCCCCATTAAAATAATTATAAAAAACATAGGTCAGATAATTGAGTTTGATCCAATATTTTTAAATATTTTAATTTAATTAAATTAATCTAGATAAATAATTGTCTTACCCCCAATTTGATAATTATGATAAATATCAAGATAATTTAAATATAATTGTTTAACCCCCATTAAATAATTATAAAAAACATAGGTCAGATAATTGAGTTGATCCAATATTTTTAAATATTTTAATTTAAATTAAATTAATCTAGATAAATAATTGTCTTACCCCCAATTTGATAATTATGATAAATATCAAGATAATTTAAATATAATTGTTTAACCCCCATTAAATAATTATAAAAAACATAGGTCAGATAATTGAGTTTGATCCAATATTTTTAAATATTTTAATTTAAATTAAATTAATCTAGATAAATAATTGTCTTACCCCCAATTTGATAATTATGATAAATATCAAGATAATTTAAATATAATTGTTTAACCCCCATTAAATAATTATAAAAAACATAGGTCAGATAATTGAGTTTGATCCAATATTTTTAAATATTTTAATTTAAATTAAATAATCTAGATAAATAATTGTCTTACCCCAATTTGATAATTATGATAAATATCAAGATAATTTAAATATAATTGTTAACCCCATAAAATAATTATAAAAAACATAGGTCAGATAATTGAGTTTGATCCAATATTTTTAAATATTTTAATTTAATTAAATTAATCTAGATAAAATAATTGTCTTACCCCCAATTTGATAATTATGATAAATATCAAGATAATTTAAATATAATTGTTTAACCCCCATTAAATAATTATAAAAAACATAGGTCAGATAATTGAGTTTGATCCAATATTTTTAAATATTTTAATTTAAATTAAATTAATCTAGATAAATAATTGTCTTACCCCCAATTTGATAATTATGATAAATATCAAGATAATTTAAATATAATTGTTTAACCCCCATTAAATAATTATAAAAAACATAGGTCAGATAATTGAGTTTGATCCAATATTTTTAAATATTTTAATTTAAATTAAATTAATCTAGATAAATAATTGTCTTACCCCCAATTTGATAATTATGATAAATATCAAGATAATTTAAATATAATTGTTTAACCCCCATTAAATAATTATAAAAAACATAGGTCAGATAATTGAGTTTGATCCAATATTTTTAAATATTTTAATTTAAATAAGATGCCTGATCAAAAGGACTATCTTGATAGGATAGATAATGTATTTATATACTCTTATTATATTTTTTAGAATTAAACTAAATCCGTAGAGATCAAAACTCTAAATGCATCATACAACAAAATATAAAAAGATAAGCTAAAATAAGCTATTAGGTTCATACCCTAAGTATAGAAGATCACCTTCTTCTTTTTAATTATAAAAACATCAAGAAAAATATTATTCATAATAATAACCATTATTAGAACCATTATTGTTATTAGATCAAGAAATTGATTAAATATATGAATAGGAATAGAAATTAATCTTATATCATTTATTCCATTAACATTTAAATCAAAAAATAATTTTCTTTCCCAAAGAAGAATAATATATTTCTTAATCCAAAGAATGGCATCTACCATTTTCATTATTATTATTTTAATATATAAATATATATTTATTAATATGAATAATACCTCTATCATAAAAATTATTATCATAATTACTATAATAATGAAAATAGGAATACCCCCATTTCATATATGATTTCCAGAAATAATATCAAAAATTAGATGAAATATATGTGTTATATTAATAACATGACAAAAAATTGCTCCAATATATATTTTATCATTGATTATAGAAAATAGTAAATTAATAATAATAATAATTATATTATCTACCATCATAGGTGCAATTTTAGGGTTAAATCATACCTCAATCCGAAAAATCATAGCTTATTCATCTATTAATCATGTAGGTTGAATGATGGCAGCTGCTATAATCAATAAAAAATTATGAATAATATATATAGTATTATATTCACTAATAATCATTCCAATATGCATAAATTTAAGTAAATATAATATTATATATATCAACCAATTTAATATCAAATCCCTAAGAATAACAGAAAAATTATCATTTATAATTATAATAATAAGAATAGGAGGGCTACCTCCTTTTCTTGGATTCATACCAAAATGAATAACTATCGAATATATAATTATTTCAAATGAAATAATAATATTAACAGTAATAGTATTGTCATCATTAGTTACACTTTCATATTATATACGAATAATTAGATCTATCAATATAATAATAAGAAATTCACAAAAATGAGTTATTTTAAATAAAACAAACAAAATATCAACGACTAATATATTATATATTAATATAATACTACCCTTATTTATCTTACTAATAAATTTTATATAAAGCTTTAAGTTAAAAAAACTAATAACCTTCAAAGTTATAAATATATAAAATATATAAGCTTTAGTGTAAAACACTACTTTAGAATTGCAATCTAATATCATATATTGAATATAAAGCCTGATAAGAGGTATATTACACCATATATAAATTTACAATTTATAGCCTAAAATTCAGCCACCTTATCATGAATAAATGATTATTCTCAACAAATCACAAAGATATTGGCACCCTATATTTCATTTTTGGAATATGAGCAGGAATATTAGGTACATCACTAAGATGAATTATTCGAATTGAATTAGGAATACCAGGATCATTTATTGGAGATGATCAAACATATAATGTTGTAGTTACAGCCCATGCTTTCATCATAATTTTCTTCATAGTTATACCAATCATAATTGGAGGATTTGGAAATTGATTAGTGCCTTTAATAATCGGAGCCCCAGATATAGCATTCCCACGAATAAACAATATAAGATTTTGACTATTACCCCCATCAATTACATTGTTAATTATGAGTAGAATTGTTGAAAATGGAGCAGGGACCGGATGAACTGTTTACCCCCCATTATCAGCAAATATCTCCCATAATGGAGCATCAGTAGATTTAGCAATCTTTTCACTTCATCTAGCAGGAGTAAGATCAATTTTAGGAGCAGTAAATTTTATTTCAACAATTATTAACATACGACCTATAGGAATAAATGCAGAACGAATCCCACTATTTGTATGATCAGTAGGAATCACTGCACTACTATTACTTTTATCATTACCTGTATTAGCAGGTGCCATTACTATATTATTAACAGATCGAAATTTTAATACATCATTTTTTGACCCGGCAGGAGGTGGAGATCCAATTCTATATCAACATTTATTTTGATTCTTTGGACACCCAGAAGTATACATTTTAATTCTACCAGGATTTGGACTAATCTCACATATTGTTAGACAAGAAAGAGGGAAAAACGAAGCATTTGGATCATTAGGAATAATTTATGCCATAATAACAATTGGGCTATTAGGATTTATTGTATGGGCACATCATATATTCACAGTAGGTATAGATGTAGATACACGAGCATATTTCACATCAGCTACAATAATTATTGCTGTACCAACAGGTATCAAAATCTTCAGTTGATTAGCAACTATCCATGGAAATAATATTAACTATTCAGTACCTATATTATGAAGATTAGGATTCATTTTCCTATTCACAATAGGGGGTCTTACTGGAGTAATTTTAGCTAATTCATCAATTGATATTATCCTTCATGATACATATTATGTAGTAGCACACTTCCATTATGTACTATCAATAGGAGCTGTATTTGCCATTATCGGAAGATTTATCCAATGATACCCACTATTCACAGGATTAACTATAAATCCAAAATGATTAAAGATCCAATTCATGACCATATTTATTGGAGTAAATATAACCTTTTTTCCACAACATTTTTTAGGGTTAAGAGGAATACCACGACGGTATTCAGATTATCCTGATAGATTTACAACATGAAATGTAATCTCATCAATTGGATCTAGAATTTCATTAATAGCAGTAATCATACTAATCATCATTATATGAGAAAGAATCATCTCAAAACGAACAATTATTTTCCAAGAAAATCTACCAAGAAGAATAGAATGAATACAAAATACCCCTCCTGCTGAACATTCATATACTGAATTACCTATTATTAGAAGATTCTAATGTGGCAGAATAAGTGCCATGAACTTAAGATTCATATATAAAGATATATCTTTCATTAGAAATCCCAACATGATCAAATTTATCATTACAAGATGCAAATTCACCATTAATAGAACAATTAATCTTTTTCCATGACCATACTATAATAATTCTATTCATAATTACCATCATAGTATCATATATTATAGCAACAACATTGTATAATAAATTAATCAACCGATATTTATTAGAAAGACAAACAATTGAATTAATTTGAACAATAATACCAGCAATCACCCTATTATTCATCGCAATCCCATCACTTAAAATTCTATATTTAATAGATGAAATTAATAATCCAATAATAACCATTAAAGCAATTGGACATCAATGATACTGAACATATGAATATTCAGATATCAAAAATATCGAAATAGAATCATATATAAAACCAACTAACACATTAGAAAATAACGAATTCCGATTACTTGAAGTAGATAATCGAATCGTATTACCAATAAAATCAACTATCCGAATTCTAGTTACATCATCTGATGTAATTCATTCATGAACCATCCCAAGTTTGGGAATCAAAATTGATGGCACACCAGGACGATTAAATCAAGGAAGAATAAACATAAACCGACCAGGACTAATATATGGGCAATGTTCTGAAATTTGTGGAGCAAACCACAGATTTATACCAATCGTAATTGAAAGAGTTTCAATTAATCAATTTATAAACTGATTAAATTCAAATTAACATTAAGTGGCTGAAAGAAAGCATTGGTCTCTTAAACCAAAATATAGTAATTATCACTTACTCTTAATGGCCAAAGAAATTAGTTTAATTAAAACATTAATTTGTCAAATTAAAAATATTTATTATAAATATTTCTTAATTCCACAAATATCCCCAATCTGATGAACAACATTATTTATAATATTTATTATATCTTACATATTATATATAATCATTATATATTTTTTTATCATTTGTAATTTGTCAAAAAATGATAAAAAAACAAATAAAAATATTAAAAATATAAATTGAATATGATAGCAAATTTATTCTCAACTTTTGATCCAGCAACAAGCATAAAAATATCACTAAATTGATCAAGAACATTTATTGGATTAATAATTTTACCATCAATATATTGAATATTGCCTAATCGATTATCAAGAATTAACCAAAAACTATGTAATATTTTGTATAGAGAATTTAAAATATTATTAGGGATAAAATCAAGTGGAATTAGATTAATAATTATTAGATTATTTATATTTATTTTATATAATAATATAATAGGATTATTACCCTATATCTTCACGAGAAGAAGACATATAGTATTCACATTAACTTTAGCATTACCTATATGATTAAGATTAATAATATTTGGATGAATAAACAAATCTCAAGAAATATTTGCACATTTAATCCCAAGAGGAACACCAGCCCCTCTTATACCATTTATAGTAATAATTGAAACTATTAGAAATCTAATCCGACCTGGATCACTTGCTGTGCGATTAACAGCAAATATAATTGCTGGACACTTATTGATAAGTCTGTTAGGAAACAACATAACAAACTCAAGAGCAATAATCATACCATTTATTTTATTAATCCAATTTGGGTTAATAATTTTCGAAACAGCAGTATCAATTATTCAAGCATATGTATTTTCAGTATTGACAACACTATACTCTAGAGAAGTAAATTATGAGAAAACATAATCACCCATTCCATTTAGTGGATTATAGACCATGACCATTAACAGGATCAATTGGAGCACTAACATTAGTATCTGGTATAGTAATATGATTCCATAAAAATAATATTTCAATATTCATACTAGGGGTATCAATTCTATTATTAACAATATATCAATGATGGCGAGATATCGTACGAGAAGGGACATTTCAAGGCAAGCATACCTTAAAAGTAGTACACGGGCTAAAATTAGGAATAATTTTATTTATTATTTCTGAAGTATTATTTTTTGTATCATTTTTCTGGGCATTCTTCCATAGAAGACTTTCACCAACCATTGAAATTGGTATAATATGACCCCCTAAAGGAATTATAACATTTAATCCTATACAAATCCCATTATTAAATACTATAATCCTGCTATGTTCAGGAATTACTATTACATGAGCACACCATTCATTGATAGAAAAAAACTTCAGACAAACCACCCAAGGTTTAATATTAACTGTAATTTTAGGGTTATATTTCACTTTACTTCAAGGATATGAATACTATGAAGCAATATTCTCAATCAGAGATTCAATTTATGGGTCATGTTTCTTTATAGCTACCGGATTCCACGGAATCCATGTAATTATTGGGACCACATTCATTTTTATATGTTTAATTCGACATATAAAATACCATTTTTCCAGAAAGCATCATTTTGGATTCGAAGCAGCTGCATGATATTGACATTTTGTAGACGTAGTATGACTATTTTTATATATTACTATTTACTGATGAGGTAGATACTTTTTTAGTATAAACAATTATATTTGACTTCCAATCAAAAGATCTTTTTAAGAAAAAGTAATATTAAAAATTATTATATCAATTTCAATAACAATTATATTATCAATTATCATAATAACCTTATGTATGTTAATCAGAAAAAAATCAATAATAGACCGTGAAAAAATATCACCGTTTGAATGTGGTTTTGACCCAAAAAGATCATCACGAGTACCTTTTTCCTCACAATTCTTTTTAATTGCAGTCCTATTCCTAATCTTTGATATCGAAATTGTAATTATCTTACCAATAATCATCACGATCAAAACAAGAAATATAATATATTGATTTATAACATCAACCATATTCCTAATCATTTTAATTATTGGATTATATCACGAATGAAAAAATGGGATCCTAGAATGAGCCAACTAGGGGATGTAGTTAAAAATAACATTTAATTTGCAATTAAAAAGTATCAACTTGATCTTCCTCACATAAAGTAGTGAAGTAATATTTACATTTAGTTTCGACCTAAAATTTAGAGAGAATTATCTCTCCTTACTTTTAGTTAAAGCCAAAAAGAGGCATTTCATTGTTAATGAAAATATTGAATATATATTCTGACTAAAAGAGAATGTTGTATCTAAAAGGAGCTGCTAACTACCTTTTAAAGCGGTTAAATCCCGTTTTTCTCTTATTTATATAGTTTATGAAAACATTTCATTTTCAGTGAAAAAATAGGAATATTTCCTTATAAATATTCAAGGGAAAATTCCATCCTAATATCTTCAATATTAAGCTTTTATTTTAAGCTACTCAAATATATTATCATTATAATCATAAAAAAAACAAAAGAAATCATAAATAATTTAATATTATTTTCCTCAAAAATATAATTAATTTTTCTAATAATATATATATATTTAACATGACTTTTAGAAAAAATATATTCCCCCCATCCTATATCAACTAATTTTCTATAGGTATGAGAAGTATATATAAAATATTTGTATAACCCAAAAGTACTAAAAATAGGTATAAATCATATTGAACCCATAAAATATAAACCAAAAAATATACTAAAATTATTTATATTTTTTTTAAAAAATAAATAACCAAAAAACAACCCTAAAAAAACAGAAAATAAAGGTATATATTTTATATATAAAGATATAAAAATAAAAAATGGTGTTTTAAATATTAATCATATCAAAATGACCCCTAAAAAAACAGAAAAAAAAGTTAATAATATTATAGAAAATATTATATTTTTATCTTCATAATATGATTGAAAGACATAATTACCTGAACCCATGAATATTAAATAATTCATTAAACGAAATCTATAACTCATAGTGAACATGACAGAAATCATAAAAATAAAATAATAAATGAAATTTATATTATTTATTGAAAAAACCTCCAAAATTAAATCCTTAGAATAAAAACCTGATAAAAAAGGTAAACCAGATAAAGAAAATCTAGAAATAATAAAACAAGAAGATGTGTAAGGTATTATATTAATAACGTACCCTATCTCACGGATATCCTGGGAATTATTCATTACATGAATAATCATGCCAGCACATATAAATAATAATGCCTTAAAAAAAGCATGAGTTAAAAGATGAAAAAATGCTAATTTAGGAAAACCTAAAAACAAAATCATCATTATTAATCCTAATTGACTTAAAGTAGACAAAGCAATAATCTTTTTCAAATCAAACTCAAAATTAGCACCAAGACCAGACATAAGCATAGTTATTATAGATAAAATAACAAAAAAAGTACAATCAATATTATATAATATTGAACTAAAACGAATTATTAAATATACCCCTGCAGTTACTAAGGTTGAAGAATGAACCAAAGCAGAAACCGGGGTAGGAGCAGCTATAGCTGCTGGAAGTCAAGAAGAAAAAGGAATTTGAGCACTTTTAGTAAAAGCAGCCAAAATAGAAAAAATAATAATATTATTTATATAAACATCATAAAATCCCAAATAATAAATATAATTTCAACTACCAAAATTTATCATCCAAGCAATACATATCAAAATAGCCACATCACCAATTCGGTTAGTCATAACAGTTAATATACCTGAATTATAAGAATTATAATTTTGGAAGTAAATAACTAAGGCATAAGAAACCAGTCCTAAACCATCCCAACCCAATAAAATTCTAATCATATTAGGTCTAATAATCATAAATATCATTGATAAAATAAATATTAAAACCAAAATCAAAAATCGATTTTTATATATATCATCATATATATAGGTATATCTATATAATACAACCATTGAAGAAATCAACAACACAAAACCTATAAATATAAATGATATATAATCTATAATAATAGATATAGAAATGGAAAAAGAATTAATTGTCAAAATTTCCCAATCCATAAAAATCATATAATCAAATAATATAAAATATAAACTCAAAAAAACCATCAAAACACCAAAAATAAATAATAAACCAAAAATTATAAAATATAAATATAAATAAGTAAAAATGATCTAGAATATAAATATACCTATAATATCACAAATTATAATTCTAAAATTAAACTATCTAGATAAAAAACCATTAAAGAAATAATATCAATTTTTAAAAAAAAGATATTTAAAGGAAATCAATGTAAAAATAACAAATAATATTCAATATAATAACCACAAAAACCACAAAACAAACCCTTATAAACAACCCCATGATTAATAGAAGAATATAAATAAATACTATATATACACCCTATAAAAGATGCAAATATCAAATAGAAAAAAGAAATATATCTCCAAGATATAATCCCATTAATCAATAAAATTTCACCCATCAAATTCATTGAAGGAGGTCTAGCCATATTATTAATCATTAATAAAAATCAGAATAAACATATTCTAGGTATAAAAGTTAATAAACCTTTATTAATAAAAATTCTTCGAGATAAAGTTCGTTCATAAGCAATATTTGCTAAACAAAATATACCAGAAGAGCATAAACCATGACCAATCATCAAAATCAATGAACCAATAATACCCAATATATTCATACATATTAAACCACAAATTACTATACCTATGTGAGCAACCGAAGAATAAGCAATCAAAGATTTTATATCAACCTGAAATATACATAAAATACCCACTATAAAAATCCCAAATAAACTCAAAGACAAAAACATATAATTCAATCCATAATTTTTTAAGAAAAAAAATACACGAATAATACCATAACCTCCTAATTTAAGAAGGACCCCAGCCAAAATTATTGAACCAGAAATAGGTGCCTCAACATGAGCCTTTGGAAGTCAAAAATGAATAAAAATCATTGGCATCTTCACCAAAAATGCCATCAACATCGAAAGATATAAATAAAAATTATAAGGAACTTTAATAAGAAAATAAAATATCCCAAAACAAAAATCATTAATGTAAAAAATACCTAACAATATAGGAAGAGAAAAAAACAATGTATAAAATAATAAATAATAACCAGCTATCAAACGTTCCGGCTGATAACCTCACCCAAAAATCAAAATCAAAGTAGGAATTAATCTACACTCAAAAAATAAATAATATAAAAATAGACTATTAACACTAAAAGAAAAAATCAAAAATAATAACAACAAAACATTTATAAATATAAATTCATAATTAAAAGTATAATTCCTATACAAAGAAGATCTAGCCAAAACTATCAAAAAAACAATTCAAATTCTCAAAGCAATCAAAGAAAAAGATAAAATATCACCACCCAAAAAATATCTTGATATTCTATATCAATATAATATTATATTTGAATTTAAAAACAAAAAAACTATTATCATAAACGATAATAATAAAACATATCAATTTAAAAAATTAACAAAAAGAGCCAAAAATCTTAATGAAAAAACTAATTTTATCATTTAAATATAAAAAGTGTATTAACCTGATCATTTCCATATCTACGAATAATAGTAACCAAAATCGATAACCCTAAAACACCCTCACAAACTGAAAAAGTCAAAAAAACCAAAATTAAATATATATCACCCAAGAAATCTAATACAAAAGTAATCATAAAAATATATACACACAAAACAATATATTCTAATCTCAATAAAGTCAATAATATATGTTTTCGCATAGAACAAAAAATAATCAAACCAGAAATAAATATAAAAAACAATATAAAATTTACATTGTATAAAAAATATATTAAAATAAGTTTTAATAGTTTAAAAAAAACAATGATCTTGTAAATCATAAATAGGAATCCACACCTTTAAAACTTCAATTGAAAGAAAATTCTCATCATTAATCTCCAAAATTAATATTTTATTTAAACTATCAACTGTATTACACTAATTATAGTAACAATATTATCAATAAGATTTATAATAATCATGATAAAACACCCATTAAGAATGGGAATTCTATTAATCATCCAAACCCTATTGACATCAATAATAACAGGAATGTTAATAAATACATTCTGAATATCATATATTCTATTAATCAGAATATTAAGAGGAATATTAGTACTATTCATTTATATATCAAGTATCGCCTCTAACGAAAAATTTATCAACAAAACATCAATTTGAGTAATAATAAGATTCTCAATCTCAAGAGGATTATTATTTCTATTCTTAGAAGAAAAAATAATTATTAAAAATAATTATTTAAGAATAGAA
>NW_026525982.1:5000-12251 GCF_026212275.2 Microplitis demolitor
CTATTTGGAGTTTGAGAATAGGTTGAGGTCGTTTCGACCCCAAGGCCTCTAATCATTCGCTCTACCGGATGAGACTCGTTGTTTCCGAGCGCAAGCTATCCTGAGGGAAACTTCAGAGGGAACCAGCTACTAGATGGTTCGATTGGTCTTTCGCCCCTAAACCCAGCTCCGACGATCGATTTGCACGTCAGAATCGCTGCGGACCTCCACCAGGGTTTCCCCTGGCTTCGTCCTGGCCAGGCATAGTTCACCATCTTTCGGGTATCAGCGTGTACGCTCTAGGTGCGCCTCCTCTCGCAATGAGATAGAGACGCCCCGGGAGTGCGAGGCCGGTCCTTTAAAAAAGGTACCTAACCCATCCTCCCTCAAAAACAAAGTTTCCTTCACTTTCATTACGCCTTTAGGTTTTGACACCCAATGACTCGCGCACACGCTAAACTCCTTGGTCCGTGTTTCAAGACGGGTCGGACAAGAGCCCAAAACTGATTCGCCGTAGACTAGTGCCATTTGTATGAACCTGCGTAAGGGCACACCCGACCAACAGGAGCGGGAGCAGCCAGACGGGCGGAAGCCCGCCTTGACACGCGACTCGCCACCTTGTCGAGGACCACCTCGCGCTCTCGAAAGAGGATTTCTCCCCTCGCGGAGCGGTTCGACACCGTCATTTGATACCGACCGGGGCAATCCATGGTCGGGGGAAGAGGGGCTGCGCGAGACTGCGAACAGCTCACACAGGCTCCCACCCTAACCCTTAGACCATGGCCGGACGGGTCACGACGTCCTACTAGGGGAGAAGTGCGGTCCGCCGCGATCATCCAAACCCACCCTCGGCGACTCCACCACTCGCTTCGAATAAATCCGAATGAGGCATAGAGCCGTCCACGAGGAGCGGGACGTCTGACGCGCGAGAAGACGTGAATCTCCCCTTTCGGAAATTTCGGGTCTTTTCCGTTTACCCCTGAGCGGTTTCACGTACTCTTGAACTCTCTCTTCAAAGTTCTTTTCAACTTTCCCTCACGGTACTTGTTCGCTATCGGTCTCGTGGTTGTATTTAGCCTTAGATGGAGTTTACCACCCGCTTAGGGCTGCACTCTCAAGCAACCTGACTCTAAGGAGAGGTTCACCCGATACCAGCACCGGCCAACTACGGGCCTGGCACCCTCTCGGGACCGTGGCCTCGTTCAAGATGGACTTGGACGCAGTGCGGCGGTATCAGGTATGCGAACCCTCCCGAACACCACATTTCCCTGAAGGCTAGGCCTCCGGGATTCGGTGCTGGGCTTTTCCCTGTTCGCTCGCAGCTACTAAGGGAATCCTGGTTAGTTTCTTTTCCTCCGCTTACTAATATGCTTAAATTCAGCGGGGAGTCCCACCTGATCTGAGGTCGGTATGTGTTGTCATCGTCAGAAGCATACGAAATAATCGAGTTCCAACTGTGAGTCGACTCGGCACTCGTCTTCTCACCCATGTTCCACCGTGTGTACGACGCTGTATCTCGAAACGTTCAATGATACTCACTCTACCGTTTACCACTGATCGTCTCTACCCTCTCATTCACTCGCCCTGCATGTTAATCATATCATCTGTTATTCCTCAGCAAGGAGCTTTATTCCCCTGGATAGAGGAGACTCCGGAGATAGACTAAATGAAAAACGAGGTTGAGTTACTTTGAAGGGAATATTGATCGAACTGTGGTCGGTGGTTGGTTTTCAACGGACTTTACACCTCACCGAGTCAAACGCTCAATTTTCCTCCTCAGTCCAGCATTTTGGAGGTCTTATAATGAGGAAGAGAGAGAAGGTTCCTCGCTTTTTCACCGAATACAGGTCGAGCGTATTTTACAGTTACTGATTCGCAAGGAAAAACTCTGCTCTCCATGACACGTTGACGCCTTGGAGTCTGGATTCGGGACTGCGTCGTCGAACCAGTGGCAATCATCGGTCAGGAGAACAATCGTTCAACCCATTTGAATCGAATCAGTTACCCAGCATCGTGACCTTAGTGAAACAGCTGAACTCAGCTCTCAGATCCCCAAAACCTCTCACAGAATGAACACGAGGAAGAGAGCGTGCTCGAAAACAGAGGTTTATCGTCCGTCGAACGGACCAGACCTTCGAGTAAGAACATTACGTCTCTCCAGCGTCAAACACGGTGTCTTGGGCGTGAAAAAGCGCCTTCAGAAACCGCCGACTAGTATCTAAGGAGACAGCGCCTTTCCCCTCAGTCCCCCTCCTCTACACACCCATGGTGAGTGGGATGAGAGGTTGAAAGAAAGGAACGACGGTGATGCTCCCGCTGAGCGTGATGACAATGAGAGAGACTCCTCGTCGAGAAAGGTTACTTCACCCACAAACATGTCGAATGAGTCGAACAGCGACAGAGCGTATCGTGAGAGGCTCCCCCAACAAGTGGTTGACGCTCTCTCTTCTCCGTAAGTAAACTGCCAATTCAGACGACGGTTCTAGAAGGGTGGTAGGTCTCCTTCCTTTTATGTCGAGCGAAAAGTACTCTCCTGAATCGTACATCATCGCAAGGATTGTCATACCCAGGGTACTGGATATATCGTACAAACGACCCTCAGACAGGCGTGGCCCTTGGATGGAATCCCAGGGCCGCAATGTGCGTTCAAAATGTCGATGTTCATGTGTCCTGCAGTTCACACGACGACGCGCAGTTTGCTGCGTCTTTCATCGACCCACGAGCCGAGTGATCCGCCGCTCAGGGTAATCATGTTTTATTTCTAGGAAAGCTTCGAACCTCACGGCCTCCACTCTCCCGAGGGCAGCGGTTATAAACCCTGTTGCCCAGTAGGTATGGACTTGTGTGTGTGATACGAGACGAGAAGTACTCTCCGTGCCAAGCTTAGCGTGCCGCCTATATTGCCAAGACGACGGCTTGAAACACGGATTCTCCTTCAATCTGGTCTCGGCGCCCTCTCCAGAGGAAAGACACGGTTCGATGAGTGGAGAGAAAACTTCCTCAACTCATCAACTTACGTTCGAGGAACCGGTCCTACTTGGCGGTAAGCGCGCTGACCGCCCTCTCGTTCAGGCGGCTTGAGTATGTTATTATAGTCGATAGCTGCTGAAATCGACTCGACCTGTTCGGTCTCAGTAAAGAATTTAGTCTCTTAGGACTCTACGCTTTTCATTAATGATCCTTCCGCAGGTTCACCTACGGAAACCTTGTTACGACTTTTACTTCCTCTAAATGATCAAGTTTGGTCATCTTTCCAGCGTTCATCGATACCGACAAGTCGGTAGGGATTACCGCCAGTCCGAAGACCTCACTAAATCATTCAATCGGTAGTAGCGACGGGCGGTGTGTACAAAGGGCAGGGACGTAATCAACGCGAGCTTATGACTCGCGCTTACTGGGAATTCCTCGTTCATGGGGAACAATTGCAAGCCCCAATTCCTAGCACGCAGGAGGTTCAGCGGATTACCCGGGCCTTTCGGCCAGGGAGGCACACGCTGATTCCTTCAGTGTAGCGCGCGTGCGGCCCAGGACATCTAAGGGCATCACAGACCTGTTATTGCTCAATCTCGTGCGGCTATAAGCCGCCTGTCCCCTTAAGAAGAATGATTGTCGCCGGTGGCGGGGACACCGGTAAACGCCTAGTTAATAGGCTAGAGTCTCGTTCGTTATCGGAATTAACCAGACAAATCGATCCACCAACTAAGAACGGCCATGCACCACTACCCACTGAATCAAGAAAGAGCTATCAATCTGTCAATCCTTCCAATGTCCTGGCCTGGTGAGGTTTCCCGTGTTGAGTCAAATTAAGCCGCAGGCTCCACTCCTGGTGGTGCCCTTCCGTCAATTCCTTTAAGTTTCAGCTTTGCAACCATACTTCCCCCGGAACCCAAAAGCTTTGGTTTCCCGGGAAGAAGCTCCCCGCCGAGTCATCGGAGGAACATCGGCGGATCGCTGGCTGGCATCGTTTATGGTTAGAACTAGGGCGGTATCTGATCGCCTTCGAACCTCTAACTTTCGTTCTTGATCAATCAAGACATACTTGGCAAATGCTTTCGCTCTTGTGCGTCTTGCGACGATCCAAGAATTTCACCTCTAACGTCGCAATACGAATGCCCCCGCCTGTCCGTATTGATCATTACCTTGTGTTCCTAAGAACCAACAAAATAGAACCAAGGTCCTGTTTTATTATTCCATGCACCACTATTCAGGCAGAGATTTCAGCCTGCTTTGAGCACTCTAATTTGTTCAAAGTAAACGTGTCGGCCTACCTCGACACTCGGTGAAGAGCACCTAGGTAGGATAGAGTAGGCGAACGAGTATACCCCCGGCCTCCGGACACCAAGCTTGTGGCAAGGGCCGTCACCTAGACGAGGCTCCCGAACGCCACCGACAGGACATGCCACGGCATGCCAGTTACACCGGCAGGCGGCGAACCGACAGCGTGGCACGCAGAACCAACTACGAGCTTTTTAACCGCAACAACTTTAATATACGCTATTGAAGCTGGAATTACCGCGGCTGCTGGCACCAGACTTGCCCTTCAATGGATCCTTGTTAAAGGATTTAAAGTGTACTCATTCCGATTACGGGGCCTCATAAGAGTCCCGTATCGTTATTTTTTGTCACTACCTCCCCGTGCCGGGAGTGGGTAATTTGCGTGCCTGCTGCCTTCCTTGGATGTGGTAGCCGTTTCTCAGGCTCCCTCTCCGGAATCGAACCCTGATTCCCCGTTACCCGTTACAACCATGGTAGACATGGAGTCTACCATCGACAGTTGATAAGTCAGGCATTTGAAGGATAAGTCGCCGGTGCGAGGACCGTGCGATCTGATGTGTTACCTAGAGTCACCAAGGCAACGCCCGGACGAGCCGGGCGATTGGTCTTGATCTAATAAAAGCGTCCTTCCCAGTCAGACTGGTCGGGACTTGATTGCATGTATTAGCTCTAGGATTACCACAGTTATCCAAAGACAGTCATGTATACTCGAGTGAATCATGACTGGTTTACTGAGCCTTTTGCGGTTTCACTTTAATACAGTTTGTACTGAGACTTGCATGGCTTAAGCTTTGAGACAAGCATATGACTACTGGCAGGATCAACCAGAGTAGTGCGCCGTGTTGTTCCTCCGCATGAGTCACGAGAAACTCCCGAGATGGAAGCCTCAAGCGCGACAGGCAGCTCATGAGACCACGTGCGAAAACACATGGGCCTGAGCGAAGAGGTACGTACGTGCGGGACACTCTCTGGAAGAAATTGATAGTTGCCTTCCGAGTCACAAGAGTGAACGACGTTCGTTGATCTCAATGAGCCGACGACGTCCTTTCACAATTGCACCCCGTGTGGCAAACAGTTGATTCGCTCCATTAATAACCGACCCAGGCTGGGACCCCGTTCGCAATGACGGGCCATACCATTGAGTGTTGTTATTCTTATTGCGGTTGACAAACGTCGGAGACGTTGCCAGCCGCTCTAGTCTGTTTACAGAGTGTCGAAACACTCCGGGTAAACGAATACTGAACCGGCTTCTTGGTAAGTGTATCACCAGGGTTAGTCATGACGGTACTGATACCGCCCACTACACCCAGTACTTTTTGCTGCTTTGTGACACAGCGTTAGAGGCTAACGAGGTCGCAGCTGTGCTGTTTCTCGAGGAGTTATACGGGAGGTAAGCCCTTCTCAATGTCGTCTTCTTTCAGCGTGAGGGAGTCAGGAGACTGAGTCTCAACCGTCTTTCACCGCATCAACGAACATAGGAACAGCGGGTCCGCTTTCCTACACTACAGGATGTCCTCACACCCAATGGGTGTATTGCATCCACTCGTGCAGTCCACGGATTCACCGCCCCAAGCTCACACAGCTCCCGAATGGGACTACCACTCCTCTTATCCATGGGTCGAGGTGCTGTGCTGTAGTAGCCAACACGAGACACCTTCGACTCATATATACTCATAATGTGGAAGGAAGAAGATATGGGTCATAACGCACCACTATCAAATATCGATGTCGGGACTTAGTCATTTTTCCTGGCTCAGGGTGCTCGACCGGACTTTCCTGGCTCAGGGTGCTCGACCGGACTTTCCTGGCTCAGGGTGCTAGACCGGACTTAAGTATATCTCTTTCACTGATCACCTGAGAGGGTGCCCTCTGTCCACCCAGACTGCTCATGGTTTCAATGAACCGTGACAGACCTCATTATTTAGCGACCAGTCGTTTCATGGGTTTCTTCATAAGAAGAAAAGGGACAGAGGGAATTTCGTGAATGAGGTCCAGGGCCTCATCAATCACATCAGTAGGCATATATC
This sequence comes from Microplitis demolitor, assembly GCF_026212275.2. NCBI lineage: Eukaryota > Metazoa > Arthropoda > Insecta > Hymenoptera > Braconidae > Microplitis > Microplitis demolitor. Next base: position 11,282 of record NW_026525982.1, read on the forward strand.
TAGCTCAGAAGGATGTTAGATTCAACCGCCATCCAACTTCACAGGCACCAGAACATGCCTCACCATCCAAATATCGAATATCGTGGGGAGGTCCGGTCGAGCACCCTGTGCCAGGAAAAATGACTAAGTCCCGACATGGATCTCAATAAGTTATTGTCTTAATATGTCTCAAACTAGTTGAGACTCACAAACTCCAGTAAGTCCAGTCCCCAGAGTCACAACACAAAACACTTTCAACCAACAAAATATCTTAACCAGGAAAGCAATAGGAGAGATATGCCCCTAAGTTCAAAACCAAGGTCCAAACTTGGCAACTAAGTTGAAAATTGGTTAGAAGAACTTAAGGTAGACCCCTCTGACAAGTTTTACTACTCAAATCGATCAACAACCCAGTCAAAAATACAAATAAAGCAGGAGCTCACCCAAGAGATGTTGCCTCTCTGACAGCCAGATCACAACTGGCTTATTATGCTGGATTTTACCAGTGTTTTCATGGTCGTTTGCTCTTTACTTGTATTCAATCTTCTTCGGTGTCTGATATTTTGTGTCAACTTGAAGGGAGCTGTCGATCAAAAAGCTCCCTAACCATCCCTAAACATCCCTATCCATCTGTCACCATCCCTAACCTGAGAGGGTGCTCGGTCCATTAGAAGAAGAAAAGGGACAGAGGGAATTTCGTGAATGAGGTCCAGGGCCTCATCAATTACATCAGTAGGCATATATCTAGCTCAGAAGAGTGTTAGATTCAACCGCCATCCAACTTCCCAGGCACCAGAACATGCCTCACCATCTAAATATCGAATATCGTGGGGAGGTCCGGTCGAGCACCCTGAGCCAGGAAAAATGACTAAGTCCCGACATCGATATTTGATAGTGGTGCGTTATGACCCATATCTTCTTCCTTCCACATTATGAGTATTTGTGGGGAGCAGGTGTGTTGTGCCGCGTACACAACCTTGACGTTGACGTT
>NW_026525983.1:5000-7909 GCF_026212275.2 Microplitis demolitor
GAATTTAATGCAAACAACTCGATGAAATCTCTCTGTTTTAACTTATTTTTAAATTGTGGTAGTAGATTGACACCGACTTATAGTTTAAGTCGAATTCATATTAAATAATTATATTCTTTTGATGAAACAGCGGGGAGAGTTGGGGCTGGCCCGCAGGGCCAACTGACGCCCAGATTTTTTTTGTATTTTTCGTTAATAAAATATTAAAAAAAAGAATGCTAACAGCACGTGGTATTCCCATGCGGTCACCCATCCAAGTAATAACCACGCTCAATGCTGCTTAACTTCAGTGATCAGACGAGAACTGGTGGCTTTTTTTTTTTTTAAAGAAGTTTATTTGCGTTATTCAAATACAAGTACTACAATAAACGAGAAATATATTGGTTAGCTGGCTGCAAAGAACTTAAAAAATAGCCATTATTTGTATCAATGAATTTAATGTGGGTTGTTGGGCTCTTTGAGAGCAGCTGGCAATCCTTCAGTTCGTGTTGGAGATGTGTTTTAGATAGTTTATTGTTGTCTCTAGATGCTAGAGTCATTTAAGCTTATGATGTCGTTTTCGTTTAGTTTCAGTGCCATGATGTAAAAATATAATAATTTTATAAAAACTTATCTGGGCTTTTGTTCTTGTTATTAATTTATATTAATTTTATTTACAATATTTACATTATGTACAATGATGAGGGACCTAGTTGGTTTCCCAACCGGCGGTCCAGCCGTTAGCTTTTCTTTTTCTCAGAGCTTTTCTGTGTGGCGTTTCTTGTGAGAGCCACCAATATTTTCCGCTCAGTCTTTGAAAATCTAGCTGATCTCTTTGGGGGAGTGAAGTTGGGTAGCTGAAGTTGAAATTTTCTCTTTGGAAACTAATAGAATTATAGTTTATTTTTATATTGTGTCTGGAGCGATGAAAATGATAAATTATTGGGATGTTGTTGCTATTTTGGATGAGATCTTTTTTATCGAAGTATGTGAACATGTGGGGTAGAATGTATCCTGTTGAATTGTATTTCTCAGCTGTCTTGTCTTCGATTTTGCTAATGTTCTTTATTTCTTCATTATTGATTTGTGAAGTTTTCTGGTAATAATCTCTGTTTAATTTAGTGATGAAGTTGTCAATTCTTGGTATGTTGGCTCGATTGTAGATCTCCGTGTTGCTAATGCAGTATTTGTAGTTTGTGTGTATAGATCTGTAGCTCCTTAGGCAAGTCCGTAGGCATCTTCGTTCAAATACTCTGAGTTTCTCTATTACGGCTGCACAGGTGTTCCACCAGAGAGGTGAAGCATATGTCATGATGGGCCTAATCAATAATTGATAGCATATTACTTTTGCTTTTGGGTATAAATGCTTGCAGTAAAGAAGTCTTTTATTCACATAAAAGGCTTTTTTAGCTTTTTCTAATTGATATTCTACATGGTTATTTATTTTCATCATTTGATCTAGGTATATACCTAGATATTTCACTTCATTTTTATGGGGTATTTCAATGATTGTTTTGATGTCTGGGTGCTCTGTGCTTAATTTAAATGATTGAATTAGCTCTCTGTGATCTAGATTGTAGTGAGATAGTGGTTTTCTAAAGAGTATTGTTTCACATTTTTCGGGGTTTATTCGCAGATTCTATTGCTGGTAGAATTTATTAATGTTGTTAAGTAGTTTATTCAGTTTTTCTCTTAGCAGGCAGAGATTGCTACCAGTCACGTAGGCAATGAGGTCATCGGCGAATGCAGCACTATATACGTCGAATTCAGAATTCATACCGTATAGTCTTAGTAATTTGCTAGTGAATATATAAAAAAGTATTGGGGAGTTCACCGTGCCTTGTTGCAATCCTTCATGAATGTTGAAGGTTAAAGATGAGAAATTTAGTCCGTCTCAGGTCTTGAAAGTTTTTCCATGGATCATGTCATAAGTCAGTAGGATAAGCCAAAAGTCAAAATCACATTTGATCATGGTGAATATAAGTCCTGCGAGCCATCCAGAATCAAAAGCTTTTTCTAGGTCTATGAGGACAGCAGTTGTGAAGTCATTAAAATGTAGGCCTTTCAATATATCTGTGATAACCTTCTGTGCAGCATGACAAGTTGAATGTTGTCTTTTAAACCCATATTGTTGGTCTGGGATAATTTTTTTCTCTTCGCAGACCGCGACTACCAGTTTGTTTATTACTATTTTATAGACCTTGCTAAGGTTGGAGGTTAAGCTAATGGGCCTATAACTGGCTGGTTTCGAAGCGTCTTTATTCTTTTTGAATATTGGGAGTACTTTCGCCTCTTTCCAGCATCGTGGATAGTAGTAATTATTTAAAGCGTTGTTAATGACGATTGTTAGTGCTATTATCATGAAGTCCGGTAGATGTTTCAACACAATCGCTGGTATCTCGTCTGGACCGTTTGACAGCTTGTTTGGTAGACATTTAAGTATTTTTGTGAGTGAGTAAAAGTTGCAAAATTTGAGTTGGTGATCTACGTTGCTTGAAGGAGAAGATGCTTTGTTGTTTGAGTTAAATGTTGTGAATGTAGTGTTGTTATTGCGGTTTTGTTCTAGCTTTGTTTTGATTTTTTCGGCTGCTGCATCAACTATTTTTTGTAGAGGAGTTCCAGAGTTTAGATACCGTGGGGAGTTAATGGCTTGGTAATGCTCGCCGATGATGTTAAGTTTATCAGCAGGGTCTGTTATTAATATTTTGTTGTTTTTTATAATTGTTCTTGTCAGATCAATTGGAATGTTCTTTAATGGCTTTGAGTTAGGCTCAATTTCTTGAGCTTCTATTTCTAGAGTTCCTCTAGGACGTAGTAGTTTGTTTATTTTGGGAAAAAAATTCGCCTGATTTTCGATGGTTTATTTGCTTTAGTAAATTTTCCCAGTAGCTGGTTACTGCTTTGCTAAACTCTTTTTTAAGTTCTTCTTT